>NC_092082.1:30944748-31175748 GCF_043229965.1 Drosophila suzukii | reverse complement strand
AAATATTTCATTCTTCTCTGACAGCGATAAAATATTAATCATTAACATGGTTACCATGCGATCCATTGGGTACACAACACTATTGGAATTTCTTTCCAACAATTGGACTTATGTACATGAGATGTAAGAAATTATACCTTTTTCGACCTATAAGTCAACTTTATTTTATTTGATTTGTGGGACTTAAATGGATAAAAAGTATTTTTGGTTCATATCAGTGGATCCTAAATAAGTTAATAAGACTATTTTTAGCACATCTGTTTTCTTAGCTTTCGTTTTTAACTGCATATTGGACAAGACAATTTATAATGTATTGGTTGTAAATATATTATTACAATACATAGTGACTTTCCTTATTCAATAACCATAAGTATTAGTCTACATAAGTTTCTTGGTCATGGCATAAATAAGCATGTAAACACAATTCCGAATTCGGGCTTTGTGGCGTTTTTGTACGGTTCTGGGTTACAAACTTTATGGTATCTCGTGCTGGTGCTTCTCGTGCGACGACGTATCGGTGAGCCTCCGCTGCTTCGGGCATTTCTGCCGCTTCTCATAAGAGATGACGATGAGTTGGGCTGTTGGGACTTAGTAGAGCATCACCCTGCAGTTGTTCTCAGACTAGGCTGCACAGGCGCTGATCTTTCAAGATACCTGCCCTGCTTTCCACAGCCGCTGTGCCTTGCTCTGTCCCTGCCGATCCCGCAGACGCTCACTCAGTTCCCTTTGACGCTCCGGGCAACCGTCTGGTGTAAACCAGCAGTCCCTGTAGCGATCGCCCAATGAAAGACGAATGTTTCACCTAGCCTTTCCTCAAGTCTGTTGCAGTCGTACCTAAAGCGTGCGCGGTTACTGGGTGCTTTCCTCGTCGATGTCTTGTCCGGTTTTTTGCTGTCGACGTTCTTCTTTGCTCTAAGGATCCGTCGTCCCCGTTCTGCAATGTCCTTGCTCGGCGATGTCATGCTTATATGGGCTTCGGGCATTCAAGATTCTGGTGCTACGTCTGGCCAATTCCTTCATCGTATTCGTCGGGCACAACAACCATGTAGTATGTTCACATATTAAATGCACACTGTACTCAGTGTTTCGCATTAATATTATTACATATACATTGTAGCACTTAACCACAATAAGTAAGCCACAAATACAAGTACCGAACAGTTCTTCAAGTGCCCTATGATCGCCGTTTAGTGCACTGGGACTGGGCTGGGACTGGACAGTGCTGAGTCTGCATATTTGACATGCGCGACCGCTCTGTCACCAAGTGAACATAAGACCTCCCCTCCGCCGCGGCGACTCTTTGCCAGCGGCTACTAATACATACATCTATACATAAGCATTGAACGCTGCTCTGCCGGCGTCTCTGGCGGCGCAGCTACACTCTCAGAAGCTATACGAAGAATTGTAATAGCCTTAAGAATTCATGGAATAAAGAGAACTCTAAGCAAAAGGTTGACGTGCATATCTAAATTGAAACAACATATTCAAATTGGGATAACTATCACAACCAATCAATTCCACGTCAGGATCGGCAGGATACGTCGGTGCCATGTCTGCTCAATTCTGCTTAAGAAGTCGGACATCCGTCCGACGTAGCTAGAGCAGTCCTCGTAACAGTCGACAGGTGTCTGAAGGGTCTCAATTAGGAGACATTTAACGTCCTTGCTGACTCTTCTGGCTGTATATCCTTGACGTTGACTTTTCTTGGCTCTGTTCACTCGCGATATGATTCTCGATGATTGCTCCAGTGCCTAGTGCTGGGTCCGCTTATATTGATCTCTTGGTACCGGTAATCCTGGGGCTCTCCTTGTCTTCACTGCACCCGGCACCATACCACGGTCTAAGGTCCGGTTTTACCGTTCGACCTTACGCCGTGCGCGCACACACCACACTAGAGTGCAAAGTGCGGCGCTCTACCGTTACTTCCTTCACCCCCGGGATTCCGGCGTCCTCTCGTATCTTGCCGTCTCGTATAGACTGCTACTGTTTCGCTCTTTTGCCTCTCTCTCCTCTCCTTTTCTCCTCTCTCATTAAACTCTCTTCCTTCGTACTCTCCAACCTATCTCTAACTGCATTCTTCAAACTGTCTTTTCCCGCATATCCTTTATATCCCGAATTCGATTCGTATTTAGCAACTTCGTTTCACTCTTCACCTGTTTTTTTTCTTTTCCACTGCCGCCTTTCCAGCTTCTTTTTTTGCCACTATCTTGACCTTCAATATCTTACTTTTCACTGCATCTGCTGGTATTTCCTGCTGTTAGGTTAATGCTGTCTTCTGTTGTGGTAACTCTTAAAGTATTAACCAATCTTAGAGGTATGTACAGGCTCGATCCAAGATTCAGAGAGCTGCAGGTTTTTGAGCGCGTCACCGCGAAGAGGCCTAATCCGTTTCAATCGAGAGAAGGTAAAGGGACGCCAAACCATTATGGCGGATCAAGTATCAGATGCGCAATGATTGTCAGGCTGCAACAAAAAAATATCGATGCAACATAGACACATATGTTTAGAAATTTTTCGGAAGCACCTTCTACCGTACAAGTTGTACGAAATGAAAATCGCAAAATCGCGAAAAAAAAGTCTCACGTCCAGATAGTTGTTTTTCGGCAGAAAAGTTTGTAGTTGTCCAGGATAAAGACATCGAGCATGACGCTCTGCTTTTATAGGTCTTTGTCTTGAAATTTAACATCACATTGTCAGCCGATGGATATAAGTTTTATTCCCAGATCTGGGAGAAAGCTTATAAGGAATCAAATCAGATGAGTATTATAAAATTATTTGTTTGTACATAACCGAAGTAGATACTTCTGGGTCCCACCGCTGGACATGGGGTTAGTGAGCACTTGTCGCTGGCACGCTTTGTTGGCAGGACGATTGCGTCGCGGCAATAGTAACGAAGGTTATTGCGATGCAAAAGCACAGGCGATGTGGGAACTGCGTTGAGGTTGAGCTAACGTAAGCTAGCTGCTAGTTGAGAGTTGATAACTGATTTATTCTTAAATGGATACGTTCTTATATACTACTTGAATAACACGGAAGTTTAGTGTAATGATTAGTGAAATAAGCTTTATTCTTAAGTAGGTAGGTAGGTCAGGGAGTTTTGATTATGGTAGCAGTTTGCGTAGTTGGCTCGGCTGACACCGCAAAATGTGCTGACTGCACTGGCGGGTCAGTGTACCGTTGTGACGGTGAGTTAGTGAGACATATAATATGATGATCAGCAATTCTCATCTGCAGTGGGTGCTACTGAGCGCCTGGTACTGTATTCAACTGGGCTACTGCTTGATTTGTTGGGTGCTGGTCATGTTGAGCACCCTTAGGTACATCAATGCTAAGCTCTTTAAATGAATCCCTTCTTGATCGAGTGAAATTTCATTCTGCCGTTTGCTATCTTCTATATCAAATTGATTATCATTTATAAGATTTGTATCTTTCGTTGTGTTCTAGAGTAGGTCAGTGAATTTTGATTATGCTAACAGTTTGCGTAGTTGGATCGGCTGACACTGCAGAATATGTTGACCGCTTGGCGGCTGAGTGTGCGGTCGAGTCGTACGGTGAGTTAGTAAGACGTCGAGTTATGTAATATAATATGCTGATCAGCAATTCTCATCTGCAGTTAGTGCATTTAGGTGCCATGTACTGTAACCATCTTGACTACTGCTTGATTTGTTGGGTGCTAGTCATGGGTACGAACATTCTCCCCCAATAATGGCATGATGTCGGTCAGCCCTCGACCGGATTGTATAGTAAGCAACTAACAAATCATTGACCGTGACGGATCCTTCTTTCAGCTGCGGAGGTTCATGTTTATGATTAAAGTCCTTCATAATTTCTTGCTGCTGCTGAACGCTCCCTTTTGCAATAAAGATGGTATTGCTGTGGGGACTAAGATTGTGCTCTCGTAGAAATTGATCATATCTATAGTATAGTGTGGATCCTCTGAAACAAAGCCAGATATTTCATGGTTAAATATAGAAATGTCATAAAACATTCAAATTTCTTGTAGTTTTGTAGTAGTTGTAGTAGTAGTAGTTTTCTTGTAGTTGATGAGATGTCGGTCCTACTTTAATCGTAAATTCTTTTGCAGCATGTTCTTCGGTTAACTGCAAAGAACCATTATTTGTAGCAGTTGATTCTCTTACTGATGATTCAGTTTCGATAGTTCTTGATTGGCGACTTGCATCTTCTGAATCTAGAATTTTATAATATATCAACGCTAAGTTAGTTAAATGGATTTTTTCTTCGTCGATCTTCTTTATCATATTAGTTGTCATCCACAAGATTTTCATCATTTGTTAGCTCACAAGCAGGGCTAGGTCCAGCAAAACCATCTACGCCTTCTTCCAAAGCTAGATTGATTTCCAGGATGCCGAAAGTCAGGATCTGCTAACGGCAGTCCCTAGGGAATATTAAGATCGTTTGCAATCGGTAATGACTGTTGATTTGTAATGACGTACCTCTACTAGTACTAAGTACCTCTACTAGTGTTTTAAGTTCAGATGTACATGACAAGAGCAATAGTATTGACCTGTTGTTCTTTTTTCACCGATTCCAGATATTTCTATTACAGCGCGACATGTTTGCAATTGACCGTTTAGCCCTTATAGCGATACCTTGGCGGTCGCGAGCAGAACATATCCTGTAGGGTTGTCGGAGCCTGAAGTCGCTAACACTGGAATGTTTGTTGGTGCATCCGCTGATAATAAAGCACAGGATTGGATCCCAGGATTTTGTGCTGATATAGAGGTTTTAAAGGGTGCTTAAAGTCTTTCGCGCTATATCAATTAGTGCTCGATGCTGTTGGGCAGACACGTTAAGGCATATAATCGCCGATTTCTCCTATTGCCTATTGGTACGTCTTGGAACCAGGCTAATAGTCTGTGTCTGTCAAAACGATCCTTGCATCACCACAGAGTGAACCTTGTACAATATGCAGCTTCTGGCTGAGCATGGTTTATTATGTACTAATTCTACAAATATGTCGTGAAACATGGGTCAATCGAGATATTTTCCATCAAACTCAGGAGTACTGGTTGGCGGTAGAGACAGACTTGGGCTCATTGAAGCATAATTTTCTCGAAGCAAGGTCTTACTATATTCTTCATATAAGGTCTGAAATCGACTTACTTTTTCTTCTTCGAGATCATCATGGGCCTGTCACAATTATTCCCAATAGACTTCCAGGTATTGTTGTAGTGCTGGGATGATGATTGGCGCATTTGACGCCAGAATTAGAGATCTGTAGTTGACGAGTAACCGTATCGCTCGATGACTCACTCTTGATTTGCTTAACCATCGGGTCCTTTGGGTTGTTCTGGATTCGCCGAGGTACTTTTTGAACGTCGCTTGCTGAAGCCATGTTGTTTTTAAATACTAGATGATATTTCTCTACCACCTCCTTTAACCATGTTAGTCTTGTGATATACTTAGCCCTGTAAAGCTGGATGCTGGGTATTCTGTGAAGCTGGATAAAGCTGAGTAATTTGTGAAGCTGGATGAAGCTGTAAGTCCTGTGAAGTAAAATTAAGCTGTGAATTTTGTGAAGCTGAATTAAGCTGATTATTCTGTAAAGCTGAACTAAGCTGAGTGTCCGTGAAACTGGGTTAAGCTATGGTTTCTAGGGCTGGTGGTCTTAGTGTGAACTTAAAGGTACATCTCACCAGTTATATGTTAAGCCTTTGGTTGGAAGGAGGTTGCTGGAGTGTGATTCTTTGGTAATGGATCACGTCAGGGTCTCCAAAGTGTGTTCCTAACCGAAGTAGACACTTCTGGGTCACAAGGAGGTAGTGAGCACTTAACGCTGGAACGGGGACGCTTTGATGGCAGGACGATCGCGTCTCATCGATTGTACCACGGGCGACGGGACCACAGGCGATGCGGGAACAGCGCTGGAATTGACCAAACGTAGGTTAGCTGCTTGTTGAGATGATAACTCGAGCTCTATTCCCGGAGGTAGAAAGTAGAACCGCGGAGTTATAAGTTGCGTTGATATCTGATTTATTCTAATCATGCATGTATCCATGCTTATATACTACTTGGATAAAACGGAAGCTTAATGTAATGAATAGTGAAAAATTCAATTTCCTAGAGTAGGTCATTGAATTTTTATGTTGAACTGTTAATACAGTTTGGGTAGTTGGCTCGGTTGACTCTGCAGAATGTTTTGACCGCTTGGCGGGTGCGTGTGCCGTCGAGTCGTACGGTGAGTTAGTGAGACGTCGATTTATGTCATGTAATATGCTGATCAGCAATTCTTATCTGTAGTCGGTGCAACTGGGCGACTGGTACTGTTCCCAACATGACAACTGCTTGATTTGTTGGATGCTGGTCATGTTGAGCAACCTTGGATACGAACGTTATTATAACAGTTGACATTATCGATAAATCTCCTCAGTATGCAATGGAAGTGTTGAAACCTATAAGGCAGTAAACCCTGTAGCAGAGGTTCCAGTTACTCGTCAGTCGCCTATCTGGTTCGCAATTTCCCAGGAGGAGGATGTGGAAAAATAGATCGACGACCAGTTAGCTGCTGGAATCATACGCCCGTGTACTTTGTCAGTCGAATAAATATAGTAAGCAAAAAGGAAGGAAATAAAAAGACACAAGTCGTACATGAGTTAATTTCCGAAAATTAAATTAAATAAATGCTTTCGAGAAAGTGCAGCAAGCGAAGACTTCGAAAAAAGGGTTTTCTCGTGACGATAGAAGAGAAGAATAAGAAATATACAGTCTTCATTGCCGAATCAGGACTTTATGAATTAAATAGCACCGTATTCTCCTTATTAGTTACACTAATTGCGTGTATCAGGAGTTTATGAAATAAGATATTTTTGATATATACATGGACGACACAATAATTAACGCCGATACCGCGGAAAATGGTTTGGAGAAAAAGGCTCCTAAAAAATAAAGATAAAGTAGTCATATCGTTTCCTGCAAATTCGAATTTGCCATTTGGGTCACAGCATCCGAAATCTGTGGCCTAGCGAAGAATAATGGCGGCTGTTAGCAACGTCATTAAAAAGCTGCATTGACAAAGGAACCTATTTTTAAACTTTATAAAAGGGAGGCCAAAAGGATGGATTCTCGGCGGTGGTAATGCATTCGTCCGATGGAAAAGTACATCGTGGCTAATTTTGGAGTATAAAACAAGGAAGAACGCTATCGTCGAGTACTTCGACTTTACGATTTTTTGAAGTTTGTGGGCGGTTTGTGGGCTTTTAAGTGGGCGTGGCAAACTTTTTATTAGGTCTATCGATAGGTATTGATGAGAAAAATACCTTTCAGTTGAAATTTTCATTCTGGCATCAAAACTGTAAGAGCCACAGTTTTGGACGGTTTGTGGGCGTTAGAGTGGGCGTGGCACATTTCTGAAATAAACGTGTGCTGCGCAGGAATCTCAGGAAACTACATGCCTAATCCCAGTATTGTAGCTCTTACAGTTTCCGAGATCTCAGCGTTCATACGGACCAACGGACAGACTGACATGGCCTGGCCAAGGGCCGATTATCTGATAAACAAACCTCGGTTTAAGAGAATAGGGGAACTTATTAAGAGTAGGACAAGGGTTGGACTCAAGAGAGTCGGGAATTGATCAAATTCTCTGCTCGATTGCTGAACGGATTACTCTGCAGTTTTGGGGTTCGCCGGGTGTTGACCGGATGCTTGTGTTTACATTAGCTGGACCAAGCTTAGTTTATATTAAAATGAGAAAAATCCTTGAGAAATACGGAATGCGATATCATAAAAATATGAGGGGCTTATCCTGAGGATTAATGCAGTAGCAGGATGAAAATGTTTGCGAAATTAATTATAGTAAATGTATTTTGTGGTCTAACCAATCAAAAGATGTACTTGCCGAATCTATTCAGCTAGAACAAATCCTAATTTTAATTGGATGGAAGATATTGTTTGAAAACTGAAGACATGGTAAAGAACCGACTTTAAACCAGAACTATAATTCCGAAGTACTAAATTTTTGTGGTCTATCCAATCAAAAGAGTTACTTGCCGAATATATTCAGCTAGAACAAATCTTAATTTTAATTGGATAAGACATTGTTTGAAAACTGAAGACCTGGTAAAGAACCGACTTTAAACCAGAACTATAATTCCGGAGTGTTAAATAATCAAAATGAAGTTTCTTGAACTATAATGTTTGAGTATGACCAAACTGATAAAGACATGTAACAAAAGTATAACATTTCTGCTGGTAGGGCTCCGAATCAATGCAGAGTACCATCAAATCAAAGTCAAAAATAAATTAGCAACTAAAACTAAAATTGTACCAAATATGGTTGGATTGGAATATTTTCCGGAAGCTCGGCTTTCAAACGACGGTTGCCTGCTCAGGAATCGGGCTTGCTCCACGTTGGGCGCCAATTATTTCTGTTCTGAGGGAACAAGAGTGTCACTAAGAGAGAAGATAACGATACAAATTATAACCCAACGGCTAAAATTCGGACGAGATAGTGTACCTATCGAAGATGGAAGCCCAGATGAAATTCTCTGCCCTTAAAAGATCACAGCAAAATTCATCCAAAATTTCATTAAATATAGCGAATAAGATGGTATGTTCTTAATACTACAAATCCGCCAAAAGACTCTCTATATGATCGTGTTTCCATACAAGATTATAAATAGGAAAAGATTGGGATATTTACTTTGCGTTAAGTGATTTCCGATCATTTACATATGTAATCGATAAACGATATTATTTTTCGAAGGACAAAAGCACTTGGGGCGGATTATGTTGAATTAATCAAAGACAAATGATTCTTATTTAATATTTATCGACGCACGAATATAGGAAACATTTATATTGATGTGTGTATCAAAAGTGTAAGGGCTCAGACAAGAATGAATGTATATGTAGCAACATATCATAACATAACATAACATGTGTTAATTAGTTACGGCTATGCCGTATCTAGGAACACTCCAACGAAGTCAGCAGGCCTGATGACGATCGATGTGCGCTGAAGAACTTTGACTGGTTATGAGTTATGTGTCATACTACACAAGCAAATATATTGGCTAAATTGGAATCGTAAGGTAACTAGAAACATGTCTTAAATATATTCAGAATAAAGAAAACTTAACAATAATTACTCTGGCGATACAAAAACGAGTTGGCAGTTAAGGCCAAAATTAACCGGAGCAATTGGGAACCAGAATTAGAACTCCAATTGGGATTAGGCGTCGTGCTTGCGCGGTTTTGGGCGGATTGCATCCAATCGGCGCCGGTGAGAATTCGCCCGAGCTCCAACTCGTCGATCGTGGTGCGGACTTGATAGGGTTAAGCCCCACGCGGGCTTGTTAGGGTGAAAGCCTCACGCGGTGTGCGATATGGGAATCTTTAATTCTGACTCTGGCGTGACGCTGAAGAAACGTATGATCCAGGCGTAAAACTGATGAAATGTTGTTTCGGAAATTATGTACCGCTAAGTAACCGCTGCACGCAGCACCTGCTCTTTGCGCAGAGGGAGAACTCTAAATACTTCACGGAAATTACGGTTAGCTTTTGCCAATATTCCGTCGCAATTTTCTTACCACCAATATTGGGAATAATAATGGGTCGTAATAATCCACAGAGCTCCAAGAAATTCATACGCGGAATTATGCATGCGATCGGATATGAAAAATTTAACAAACTTTATGGAGCAATCGAACCGTCCTTGTGGGAAGCTTCCAGAAAAGAAGGAGAGTGGTCGTAGGATGCACAAAATGCCCTAAATCCATCAAAATATTTTTTTTGGTATTCGGGCGAGGATCGGATCCTTGCTAAGCTGAAGGGTTACATCTGGGCTATTCATGTTATTTACCATGGCAAATATCCTAAATAAAACTGCCAACGTAGGCGATAAATTTACTTACTCTCACAAGAGCTAGAAACTTTTATTATGTATGTAAAATCTATACACAAAAGATAGTTCAAGTCGGACTATTTATTAAAAGATTATAAGAAAATGAAGGAATCAACGCTAGGCGCAGCGGTGGCGTGGTGCCCAATCTCCATAACAGTCATATTACTGCTTTCATATCTTTACGTTGTCTTTCACTTAATAACGGTTACCTTACAGTCGATGCCATCGACTGCAGCGCTCTCTTTTGTCCACTTTAAAATCGGTTGACTCCCTAAAAAATTGTACCATCATAAAGATTTTCGTCAAATAAAAAATTGTCCTATTTATAGGACCACCACCCTTATATAACTCAAGTTTCTTTTGAAATATGTTATCACGTTAAAAACTACCCAAGATATGTCACTAAAATTCCGGTTTGCGTGACTAGGGGTTTTACTCAACTCTGTTTTATTGAAATATATGGAATATTCTGCCTTTTTCCGACTGTCGTCCTCACCGTTTCTTTTCCTCTTTTCAATAAACCAGGCTCAGAGCTATACATTTGGGGGCTCAATCTGGTAAACACGTCTGACACGCCGATCATAAGCACTCGCCGTAAGCGGTAAAAGATACAATAATGTTGCGAATTTGAGGCGTCACAACGTCGTTAGAAAAAAAAGAGAGAGTGTAAGTATGAGTGAGGAAAGAACTGGAGTTGTAACACGATCGCAAAAAAAAACGCTATGAGGAAGACGGGGGAGAAGTGTCAATTGTGCAGACAGAAAACGATTAGGGAGTCAACCCAAACAAAAGAGAGCGCTACAGTCGATGGCCTCGACAATAAGATACCCGTTACTCAGCGAATTGGGAAATGTATGTTACAGGTAGAAGAAATCGTGGTGTTTAATTGAAATATCTAGATTAAACTTGTAGCAGCCCTAAGCAGCCCTATTAGTATTTACGCACACATTAATGTAGGATATGGATACATTGAGGGATTTACAGCAACCTATTTAATTTCATATGGGGACACAATGTTCAGAGTTCCGCAACCTCAAGCATTCTTCATCAGCCAAAAACGCAAAAGAGTTCCTATCCCTTTTCATCAAAGTGATCTATATCCATCACCCTCTTTCATTAAAAAGTACGCCTTATAAATGTAAGCAAGTCAGTTGATGTGGAAATTTTGTCAGAGGAAGTCGTGTCATCCACAGAGTGCGAAAGTCGTGGAGTTTAAATAAAATACCTTTGTTTCTTTAATTTACTTAACTATACCCGAAATAAACATTTTAATTTGTAATACCCTACAAATTATTGGGGGCTCGTCCGGGAATAAAGTAAAAGAACAAAGAGAAAACTGTGCGTTAACACATCGAAAAACTGCCGCGACAAAGAACGAAGCAAAAACTGAAAAGAAAAAGTTAAAAGCGAGGGAAGTACCTGTTAAAGAAACAATTGAAGCCGAGAAAAATTTGAACAGTTAAACAAATCGACTAGCAGATTTGTGTATTAGAAGAGTTTGAACGATTACAAAGACCACAAAAAAAAAAATTGCCAAAATTTGTGCAAAACTTGATTGTGTGAGTGCCCACAAATCTAACGCGCTGAAAACCGCAACGAAGTAATGTACGCAGTATAGAAAGAAAAGCAATTCCGATGAAACACGACGAAAAAAATTTCGACGACAATTTGATGCAGTGCCTGTGATCGAATTTTGACGATAAGGTCGCAGGTGAAAACGAAGGTAGCCATTACCTGTGAAAGGAGGACAACGAGAGGTGATCCTTGCAACGAAGGCGAGGGTGTTATTGGCGAGAAAAGAGAAGGACGACATACAGCAACGGAGTGGCCACTTGCTATTTTTGCTACAACAAAAGTTTCCCTGTGGCGAAAAGAGCAGCTGCAAGAACTTGCAAACGACGCAATTTGTAAAAAGTGGACGAGACGTTCAAGCAGTGCGGTGTGTCGACATTGTAGAAGAGTACGAGCTGGAGTAGCTGAGTGGACTGGAATTGGCAAAAATTCAAGCAGTTGTAGAAGACAGAAAAATCCAATTGGGCGTGGTGAGCGACTGAGGCGATTTCACATATTTAATCTGATTCGAACTTTTTTTGATCACACGAATGGTTTAACGTTAATTAAATTATTCCTTTGTATCATTATATTTAAATATTGAATTGTACCACTGTTTGTAAACGGCTTAAACGCATTACCATGGATGCTAGAACGATCCTCGCTATGACAGTGCCTCTTCTAAGGGCAAAGTTAGGTTAGGTTAGGTTTGGGCGGCTGTCGGACTATAGTCCGACACACTTAGACCTCAATGGGTCCGTTGTGATACCGCATGATCTCGTTTCTTCCTTCTCTAGGGTCCCGTTTCTAGTAGTTTCGGCTTGTGTTAAGCTGATCAGCATGTCTTCCACCCGGAAGATTTAATAAAGGCACTTATGCTTTTGAGATTAATCTCCGATATTTCGGTAAGATCGTCGATGAAGGGGCTTCTTAAGTGTTTCAGTCTGAGTCTGCATAGGGCTGGGCAGAAGCAGAGAAGCTGTTCTACCGTTTCCACTTCTTCCTCATCCCTACAGCTTCTGCAGAAATCATTTTGCGGGGATTTTAGCCTGCCGGCATGCGCGCCAACAAGCCAGTGGCCTGTAAGAGCTCGGATCAACATGCCACACTCTGTGCGGCTGAGCTTGAGTAACTCCGAGGGTTTCTTGTTGTTTATCACAGGCCATGTCTGGTGAGAGATGCGACACTGTGGTGCGTTTTGCCAATGGGTGTTGGCTAGTGTGTTGAAGTGGTTTTTTATGTTTAGCTTGCAAGTAGCCATGGGCATACCGACATTCTCCTCTCCTGGTAGGAGAGGCTTGGTGGTGCCCTGCCTGGCTAATTCGTCCGCTATGCAGTTGCCTACGATGTCCCGGTGACCCGGAACCCATATTAGGCTGATAGTAAACTGATTTGCCATCTCGTAAAGAGATATGCGACAGTCTGCTATTGTACGAGAGTTGGTGTTTGTCGAGTAGATCGACTTAATAGCCGCTTGGCTGTCACTATATATGCTTAGGTGTCCTCTCTGGAGACTAAGGTTCCTTAAACAGGTTAGTGCTTTTTTTATAGCGTGGATCTCCGCCTGAAAGACGCTACAGTGGTTCGGGAGCCTGAATGACTTCCTGATATCTAATTGTTCGGAGTATACACCTCCGCCGACTTGTCCTTCTAATTTGGAGCCATCTGTATAGAAACAGATTGCGTCCGTCGTGCCCGGTCGGCCCTGTTCCCATTCCTCTCTATCAGGAATCAGGGCCTCAAAGGGTGTGTGACTATATTCAATGGATTTGCATAGATCCGTGATTTTCGGAATCGATTTATCATGCTGGAGAATTTTAGCATGGCCATATAATTGGGCTTTCCACTGCCCTGTGTCCCTCAGTCGAATAGCTGCCGATTTGGCCCTTTCCATGACTGCTAAGACCAGGCTAGGGAGGTTCAAGATCGCATTCAGCGCTTCATTCGGGGTGGTTCGAAGGTCTCCACTAATACACAAAGCCGCCATTCGCTGTACTTTGTTTAGAGGAGTCAGTATGCATTGTTTGTGTAAGGCGGTCCACCACAGAGCCACTCCGTACAGAAGGATTGGCTTGACTACCGCTGTGTATATCCAGTTAACTATTCTTGGGGACATGCCCCATCTTAGAAGGGCAAAGTTATCCGAACTAGGTTTGAATACAACTGGCAGAAAAGGAGCTTTGCAGGATCGGTTGTTCGATCATTATGGATTAGTTGTGGCTGACGATGAGGACGACGATGCTGATGAGAATGGTGCGAGTGTTAGTGGTTCTTCCAATTACCAAGAAGCGGTTCAACCTAGTAGCTCGATATTTACCCTACGCGATATTCAGGACAGTGTTTCATCATTTTCAGGCTCCGAACAAGAAGACGTCAATCACTGGCTGTCTGAATTCGATGACGTTGCAGTTACCGTGGGTTGGGATAATTTGCAGAAATTCATTTATGCTAAGCAACTTCTGATTGGAGCAGCCAAGCTTTATATCAAAAGTACAAGTGGAGTTAGCTGAAAAACGCGTTGAAGAAAGAATTCGGTAAAAAACTATGTTCGGCAGAGATACACAAGATTTTGCGCCAAAGGCAAAAACAACCAAAAGAGACATGCATCGAATATCTCTATAGTTTAATGGAGATCAGCAAACCGATAAATCCGATGAGGAAAGTCTAGAACCGTACTTCGTAGATGGCATCCCAGATAGCAAGATCAACAAGGCAGGGTTGTATCGAGCGAAATCCATTAGGGAACTTAAAGAAGAAGTATTTATTTACGAAAAGATGAAGGGTAAGGGAAATTCTAAAGACCATTTTAACAGGGAATCGACAGGTAAACAGACTCAGAGCAATTTTTTAAGAAAATGCTTCAAGTGTAACAGCGAAGGCCATATTGCTAAGGATTGCAAGGGCGAAGTAATATGTTACAAGTGCAACAAGAAAGGACACATTTCTTAAAATTGCGATGAGAAGAAAGCACCTATTTTTATACCCGTTACTCGTAGAGTAAAAGGGTATACTAGATTCGTCGGAAAGTATGTAACAGGCAGAAGGAAGCGTTTCCGACCCCATAAAGTATATATATTCTTGATCAGGATCACTAGCCGAGTCGATCTAGCCATGTCCGTCTGTCCGTCTGTCCGTCTGTCCGTCTGTCCGTCTGTCTGTCCGGATGAACGCTGAGATCTCGGAAACTATGAGAGCTAGGCTATTGAGATTTGGCGTACAGATTCGTGATCTTCTTACGCAGCGCAAGTTTGTTTCAGTAGACTGCCACGCCCACTCTAACGCCCACAAACCACCCAAAACTGTAACTCCTACAGTTTTGATGCTAGATAGAAAATTTTAACTGAAATGTATTGTTCTCATCAATACCTATCGATTGACCTAAAAAAAAGTTTGCCACGCCCACTTAAACGCCCACAAACCGCGAAAACCTGTGACGCCCACATTTTTCATGCTAGATACAAAATTTTAACTGAAATGTATTGGTGTCGTTAATACCTATCGATTGATCCAAAAATAAATTTGCCACGCCCACTCTAACGCCCATAACGCTTAAATCTGTCTACCGCCGGTAGGTGGCGCATTTTAATCTCGCTTTGCTGCTTGCATATCTCCATTTCCCTTTGAGTAACGGGTATCTGATAGTCGAGGTACTCGACTATAGCGTTCTTCCTTGTTTTTATTAAGAAAGAGCTTGCAAACGTGCTGGAAGAGAAGGCTGCGAAGGGACTCATTTACAAAAAGATGAAAGCTGAGGGAGTGACATTCATAGCAATGATTGATTGGGGATGTGACTTGTGTTTGATGAGAGAGGACATTTTCAAAAGTTTACACGGCTTGAAGCTAAAGCCAAAAGTTAAGCACCTGAGAGGTATCGGCAAGGGCGAACTTGTGACCGTAGGATGCTTCGACGTCGATCTTAAGGCAGATGGCGTATGCTTCTCAGTAACTTTCCATGTCGCTAAACAAAATGAACTCGAGTACGCTGCGATTATGAGAAACGATGTGCTACAATCAGTCGACGTTATTTTCAGTTCCAACGGCGTCGAGTTCAGGGCAAAAGAGAGAGACTTTGCATCGACATTTAATGGAATGTGTGTCACGGAGATAGTCGAGGAAAGTTCTGTCCTTGATAAAATTAACTTATCTCACTTAGACGATAGTCTAATTGACGATGTTCTCGACAGGTTGCAGGGCTCAAAAATATTCACAACCCTGGACATGATGAACGGATTCTTTCATGTGCCCATTGACGAAGAATCCAGGAAGTTCACAGCGTTCGTGACGCATAACGGGCAGTACGAATTTACTCATGTACCGTTTGGTATCTCAAATTCTCCTGCTGTATTCTGCCGATATGTCACGGCTACATTGAGGGATCTCATTCAAGCGCAAACGATCGTTGTCTACATGGACGATATAATCGTGCCAACTAAGAACGAGTCTGATGGACTGAAGGCGTTGGAGAAAGTATTGAGCGTAGCTTCGAGGGCTGGATTAATAATCAAGTGGGAAAAAGCACAATTTCTCAAGAGCAAGATCAATTTCTTAGGCTACACTATTGAGAACGGAACTATAGCACCCACCAACGAGAAGATTAAAGCAGTCGTCAATTTTCCAATTCCTCAAAGCAGACAAGCTTTGCAGCGGTACTTGGGTCTGACGTCATATATGCGGCGCTTCATTAAAGACTACGCCCTCACAGCAAAACCTTTAAGCGACCTTCTTCGGATGAAAAGCAACACAAAGGACGACAGAAATCTCACGTTGACAGAGCAAGGATTACTTGCGTTTAACCTCTTGAAACAGCTACTATTGTCAGCACCAGTACTCAAACTGTTCGATCCGATAGCCACAACCGAAGTAAATACAGATGCAAGCAAGTATGGCTTTGGAGGCGTTTAAATGCAGAGAGACTCGGAGGATCAGCAGTTCCATCCCGTACAGTTTATGAGCAGGAAGACAAACGGTTGTGAAGAAAAGTACAGTTCTTACGAGCTCGAGGTTTTAGCAATCATAAATGCGTTTAAAAAATGGCGAGTTTACCTCCTTGGTAAACCTTTTACTGTGGTTACCGTTTGCAACGCCTTCGCAATGACGATCAAGAAGGATGACCTACCACCAAGAGTTGCCATATGGGCCATGGCTCTGCAAGAGTTTGAATTTCAGGTAGAACACAGGGCTGGAACCAAGATGAGGCACGTGGATGCATTAAGCCGATTGTCATGCTTTCTAATCGCAGATTCCACAAAGTCACGTTTAGTGGCACAGGACAACGATAGCTGGATAAAAGCTGTAAAATCCATATTAACCAACAACGATGACTACGAAGACCATTTCCTAAAAAATAATATCCTGTACAAGGACGCAGTTCTTGAGCTGTTAGTTGTTCCTAATTCAATGGAAGAGGAAATTATCAGCGTAGCACACAAGGAGGGCCACTTCGGTATAAAGAAGACTCGCGATAATCTGGAAAAGTCGTATTATATCCCTGGAATCCAACAAAAGGTAGAACGAGTTGTCAAAGCATGCGTGGAATGCCTGATCATCGCCTCCAAGCGTGGAAAAAAGGAAGGGTTGCTCAGGAACCTCTCGGAACCTATCACATCGACCACGTTGGACCCCTCACCGACATGAAGAAACGCTATAACCACGTTTTGGCTGTCGTGGATGGATTTTCCAAGTTTGTTTGGCTTTATCCAACAAAGTCGACTGGAACCGAAGAAGTCTTAGAAAAACTGGAAAAGCAAGCATCAGTTTTTGGCCTCGCCGAATAGTTACTGACAGGGGCACCGCTTTTACTTCAGGACTCTTTAACGAGTACTGCAACCGTGAAGGAATCCAGCTTCTACACATCACCACAGGAGTACCCAGAGGTAACGGCCAAGTGGAAAGAGTTCACAAAATTGTCATCCCGATGCTCAGCAAAATGTGCCAGGAAAACCCTCTGAATTGGTATCGTCACGTAGATAGAGTTCAGCAGATTATTAACAACACTCCACCTCGAACAACTAAGTACAGTCCGTTCCAAGTCTTGACCGGATTGAATATGAGAAAGAGGGACGACGAATTCTCGAAACTTTTTGAAAACTTAGAAATAGAAGAACTAAATAACGAACGTGAAGAGATACGAAAGAAAGCTCATCAAAATATAGAGAAAGTCCAGCAAGAAAACAGAAAGAGTTTTAACGAAAAAGGGAAGGTAGAAACTGAATATGCTGTAGGTGAACCATAAAAAGAACACAGTATGGAACTGGAATGAAACTCCGTCCAAAATTTTTCGGCCCATACAAAGTAACTAAAAAACTTAATCACGGGCGCTATGAAGTAAAGAAAGAAGGCAATCAGGAGGGACCAAATATAACTATGACAGCAGCCGAATATATGAAAAAATGGGGTTCATTCAGGGGCGAATGAAGATTCAGGATAGACAATTGTAGGATATGGACACATTGAGGGATTTACAGCAACCTATTTAATTTCATATGGGGACACACTGTTCAGAGTTCCGCAACCTCAAGCATTCTTCATCAGCCAAAAACGCAAAAGAGTTCCTATCCCTTTTCATCAAAGTGATCTATATCCATCACCCTCTTTCATTAAAAATTACGCCTTATAAATGTAAGCAAGTCAGTTGATGTGAAAATTTTGTCAGAGGAAGTCGTGTCATCCACAGAGTGCGAAAGTCGTGGAGTTTAAATAAAATACCTTTGTTTCTTTAATTTACTTAACTACAGTTTGTCAAATAATTCTTTGCAAAAGGAAAAATGTCATTAAAATTCATTTTAAAGCTGTATTTTTATTAACAAGAATAGGACTTATTTAATTTTTTCTTTTATATTATGGTTAAGGTGCTTAATATCTACAACTATGAATAAAAAACAGAACATATTTCAGCATGAAACTTAGGAAAAACAACAAAAACAAAAAGTCAGAACATAATCAGTTGTCAATTAATTCTTTGCAAAATGTAAGCATTGGTTAAATTCGAAACACAATCATATAAAATATAACCGTTATTTTTCTAATATTTAGTGTGGTGTCCTTTGGCATCCAAGACAGCATTCAGGCGACGAGGCATAGATTGAATAAGTTGATTTAAGTCATAATACTCAGGTATTTTCTTCCATTCCTCATGGACCGCTTTGATCAAATCATTTTTATTGGTCGGACCGCGTTTAGCCACCTTCTTCTTTAATAAAGCCCACAAGTTTTCGATGGGGTTCAAGTCAGGACTCTGGGCAGGAGTGTCAATTACTTTGTTGCAGTTATACAGCAGCCAGTTCCTGCAAATCCACGATTTGTGCTTGGGGTCGTTGTCTTGATAAAGCTTGTACTGAAGCTTATTTGGGTTTTGAGGGTTAATGAAGCCAAAATCAACGACGCTTTTGGTCAATTCTTTTTTTTTTTAAATATCCAAATAAAATTCTTTGGTTATAATGTCGTTAAAAATTCGGAGTTCTCCGACGCCCTTGGATGAAATACATCCCCAAACCATCACGGATAGCTTTCCAAACTTCACTGTTGGTATGATATTCTTCTGTTTTAAGGCTGTGTTGGGCTTTCTCCAAACCTTGCTGGGTCCATCATGATAGTACAACATTATTTTGGTCTCATCACAAAAAATCACGACATTCCAGTACTCCGCCGGCCTGTTAGCATTGGCAATAGAAAATTTTAGCCGCCTATCGATGTTAATAGCAGAAAGCAAAGGTTTCTTTCTGGCTACGTGGGAAGAGTATTTGTGTGTGTTGAGAACTTTTCTGATGGTCTTGTGGCTCACTGTTTTGTTGCAATCATTTTGTAAGTCCAGAGCCAACTGCCTAAGTGTAGTTTGCGGATTATTATTAATATTTTTCAAAATTTTTGAATGGTCTCGTCTGGTAAGCTTTGGTGGCCTGCCTGGAGAATTGTTTAAATGCAGACGGTTTTGTTTTTCAGCTCTATTAATTATGTTGTAAATTGTCCTTAGTTTAATATCAAACATAGTTGATAATTCCTTTGCCGTTTTATTATTGTAATAGTTGTAATAAACTAATTGAATAAGGTTTTCATCAACTCTTTTGCCAGGCATTGTTTAAACAGCGGATTAGGATCACTTGTGCACTTGTTAATAGTGAATTCGTAATGATCATGGGAGATAAGAACATAACAAAAACGAACGTGTTCATTTTTCTCGAAATTTAGTTACCGTTACTTTGTTTTGTGTCTTTCTTTAGCTACTGTTTACATTTTGCAAAGAATTAATTGACAACTGATTATGTTCTGACTTTTTGTTTTTGTTGTTTTTTCCTAAGTTTCATGCTGAAATATGTTCTGTTTTTTATTCATAGTTGTAGATATTAAGCACCTTAACCATAATATAAAAGAAAAAATTAAATAAGTCCTATTCTTGTTAATAAAAATACAACTTTAAAATGAATTTTAATGACATTTTTCCTTTTGCAAAGAATTGTTTGACAAACTGTATACCCGAAATAAACATTTTAATTTGTAATACCCTACATTAAATATAGTAGTAGCCCTAAGCATCTCTGTAAATACTCATACACATACACATACAAGTGCACACTCATTTATTTTTCTAACTGTATATTTGTTAGTAGTAGTAATAAAGTAAAAAAGGAATACAAAAAAAATATAACACATACAGTAGCCCTAAGCATCTTTGTACATATACACACGGCATGTTACTTACATGTATGCACTCTGTTAAAGTTCCTAACTGTTAAGAGAATGTTAGAAGAGGAGAGAATGAAAGAATATAAACATGCTAGAAATGACGTACGCATTAACTGAAAATAAGCTTCGATCCCTTGTATTCACCAAACTAAAGGGTGATGCACAAGCCTGGGTGTACTCAAAACCAGAATTCGCAAACGAGAAAATTGATACCCTGTTGACGTCGATGGAAAAGGCGTTTCCTCCAAAGGAGAGTGCCATTACTTTGCGCTAGATGTTTGAAACGCGCAGATGGCAAGCAAATGAATCGTTCTCGGCGTATTTTAACAGCAAAGATTTACTATCTAACGGACTTCAAAAGTCAGAGCGCGAGTTGGTTATTTCATAATTTAGGGTACATCGTGATGTGCTTTAAAATGAAGGATGACCTGCTGTCGGCACTACTACACGTCCATTTAGTTGCTCCAATGATTGGAGGAGCAAAAAAAAAGTCGAGAAGCAAGTTTTCTGTTGCTACAATTGTAATTGTTTGGGGCACATCGTAAGCCAAGACTAGAAGTTGGAGCCTGCTTTGTAAGCAAAACTAGAAGACATCAGCCCCGGCTACTCGCAAAGATGATTACATAAGATATTTAAGTAAAGAAATAGAATCGGTAGGGATTTTTTAAATGCGAGTTAAAATGAGGCCTAACAAATGAAAGCACATAGGAGAGTACAAATATAAATGATTTAATTGATATGGATAAATTAGATTGTAAAAACGATTTTTTTGGTAAAATTTCTATGAGTCTAATGAAAAGAACGTAAATGTGGGGATAAACTTAATCATTAATGACAAAATTTGTTTCGCAAATAATACACTGAAGCTCATCGACCAATAGTGACGGAAACTATGTGCGAAATGAAGATAACAATCAATGGTGCTAAGATTTTGCTTGAGTACATTGTAAAAGGGTATATTAGAACAAGCGAGTCTGAAATCGTGCTACCAATAACGTTAGTGAAGAAGACGTGAGGCAAACTTAGAATGTGCATCAGAAAAATAAGAAGCTAACTGCAAAAGACAGTTATCCAATCACTTTAATAGATGACTCCAGAGGTTTATAAACAACATTTTTAGTGACCTGATACGAGAGGCAAAGGTTATCGTGTTCTTAGACGACATAATGAATGGAAATTTTAAAAGAGGTGTTCGATAGACTAACAAAAAACAATTTAGAACTGAGGCTTAGCAAGTGTGAGTTTTTTCAAACTGAAATTAAGTATCTAGGGAATACGGTTGATGGGTACGGCATCAAAGGGCATAGTCGCTGTTAAACATTTTCCTGTTCCTCCGAAAACTAGTGAGTTACAAAGCTTTTTAGGACTTTGTTTATTCTCTTGCAGGCTTTCTATAGTTGCGAAACGTTTATATGACGTAAAGAAGTAAACGAGAAAGTTCCGGTTTGGAAAATAGGAGCTGAAAACGTTTAAAGTTTTAAAAGAAAAGTTAATTAGTTCTCCTATACTTGCTTTGTACAACACAGCAGATGAGACAGAGCAGCACTGCGACGGGAGTTCAATTGATTTTGGTTCAATCTTGATGCAAAAGAAAAAAGATGGGCGGTTTCACCCGGTATTTTACTTTTCCAAGCGCTCTACGGATGCTGAGTCTAGGTGTCACAGCTTCGAGCTGGAAATGCTAGCAATAATTAATTCACTTAACCGTTTTTGGGTATATCTTCACGGTAAAAGTTTTAAAACTATCACGGATTGCAATTTTCTTAGACTTACGTTAACAAAAAAGGAATAGGTGCCCAGAATAGCGCGTTTGGCTTTAGAGCTGGAAAACAACGACTATATACTGGAACATAGGCCTGGGGTAAGAATGCAACACGAATATGCTCTCAGCAGATGCACTAATATAATGGTAGTGAATACAAATTCGTTTGAAGAAAATCTGATTATATGCCAGGGTAAGGATGAGAATAAAGTCAAAACTAATGAGACTAAAACAAGGAAGAACGCTATAGTCGAGTACCTCGACTATCAGTTACCCGTTACTCAGCTATATGGAGATATGCAAGCAGCAAAGCGAGATTAAAATGCGCCACCTACCGGCGGTATACAGATTTAAGCGTTATGGGCGTTAGAGTGGGCGTGGCAAATTTTTTTTTTGGACCAATCGATAGGTATTGACGAGACCAATACATTTCAGTTAAAATTTTTTATTTAGCATAAAAATTGTGGGCATCACAGGTTTTCGCGGTTTGTGGGCGTTAAAGTGGGCGTGGCAAACTTTTTTTTGGGTCAATCGATAGGTATTGATGAGAACAATACATTTCAGTTAAAATTTTTATTCTAGCATCAAAACTGTAGGAGCCACAGTTTTGGGCGGTTTGTGGGCGTTAGAGTGGGCGTGGCACTGTGCTGAAACAAACTTGCGCTGCGCAGGAATCTCAGGAATCTGCGTGCCTAATCCCAGTATTGTAACTCTCATAGTTTCCGAGATCTCAGCGTTCATACGGACAGACGGACAGACGGACAGACGGACATGGCTAGATCGACTCGGCTAGTGATCCTGATCAAGAATATATATACTTTGTGGGGTCGGAAACGCTTCCTTCTGCCTGTTACATACTTTCCGATGAATCTAGTATACCCTTTTACTCTACGAGTAACGGGTATAACTAAAGAGACTAAACTAAACAAGGAAGAACGCTATAGTCGAGTACATCGACTATCAGATACCCGTTACTCAGCTAAATAGAGATATGCAAGTAGCAAAGCGAGATTAAAATGCGCCACCTACCGGCGGTATACAGATTTAAGCGTTATTGGCGTTAGAGTGGGCGTGGCAAATTTTTTTTTTGGACCAATCGATAGGTATTGACGAGACCAATACATTTCAGTTAAAATTTTTTATTTAGCATAAAAATTGTGGGCATCACAGGTTTTCGCGGTTTGTGGGCGTTAGAGTGGGCGTGGCATATTCGCGTAACAAACTTGCGCTGCGTATAAGGCTACGGAAGCTAAATCTGAAATCCCAATTCTCTATCTTTGATAGTTTCCGAGATATCCACGTTCATATTTACGATTTTTTTAAGTTTGTGGGCGGTTTATGGGCGTAACGATGGGCGTGGCATTTTTTTTTTTGGGTCGATCGATAGGTATTGATGAGAACATTACATTTCAGTTAAAATTTTTATTCTAGCATCAAAACTGTAGGAGCCACAGTTTTGGGCGGATTGTGGGCGTTAGAGTGGGCGTGGCACTGTACTGAAACAAACTTGCGCTGCGTAAGAAGCTCAGGAATCTGCACGCCAAATCTCAATAGCCTAGCTCCCATAGTTTCCGAGATCTCAGCGTTCATCCGGACAGACAGACGGACATGGCTAGATCGACTCGGCTAGTGATCCTGATCAAGAATATATATACTTTATGGGGTCGGAAAAGCTTCCTTCTGCCTGTTACATACTTTCCGACGAATCTAGTATACACTTTTACTCTACGAGTAACGGGTATAAAAAGACTGAACACAAACTGCATGAAATGCGCAATGGAATTATTTAAATATAAATATCATAATGGCCTTGAACATGTAGGTGTCAACAAAGTCTTAGAAGTTGTATTGAAAACATATTGGTTCTCAAAATTAAAGGAAAAGATAGGACAACATATTAAAAATTGTTTGGACTGTATTGAATTTACGGCGAAGGGCAAGCACAGAGGTCTTTTACACAACATTCAGAAGAAAATAAAACCTTTTGAACAGATACATATTGATCATCTGGGCCCAGTTACAACGAAAGATAATAAATCAACACATATTTTAGTAATTGTTGATAGATACACAAAGTTTGTAAGACTTGTAAGCGATAACAGGACTGGAAAACTATTGCAGATCATATAGTACCCCTAAATGTGTCTGATCGAGGATCCTGCTTTACCTCCTTAGTATTTTTAAATTTTCTAAGGACTCGAAATATAACTCATTCACAAATAGACAGGTTCCCCTGAGGCGAATGGACAGGTAGAGGGAATGAATCAAAGCATTAGTCCGATGCTTGCAAAATTGTCAAAAGGTACTGGGTGAAATTGAGTCTGCAATAAATAATAAAGTTCATAGATTGATTAATCAACATCTATGTGTAATGTTATTGCGGATTTGGGTTCTGGGACAATTAGCATAATCCAATAAATTAACTGATTTTAATGGGCTTTGAAGTCATAAAAATGTCACGATCATGTCTATAAATTGCCCCCATCGCCCCCACATCCCCATGTGACAATATTGATCATGTATCCTTCCCCTCATTATGTGCAATTAATAGTCAGGTGAGAAAGGTGCACGTGAGAAAGGTCGCACAACCATAGTATCCAAAGATTGTTATCTTAGAGGAACATATCCGATCATGTTGGGGAAAGGTGTGATCACGTACCCTTTTGCCTCATTATCACAGGTGTTGCTGTGCACGTGTGAAAGGTCGCACACCCAAAGTATTCAAAGATGGTTATCTTAGAGGAACATGTCCGATCATGTTGGGGAATAATGTTTCCTATGATTGTAAAACTAATTTAGAAATCAAAAGAACCCCAATAAAATAAATCTCACAAGTTAATGATTCTCAGATGTGGAATATTTTCAAATACACATTTTTGTTTCCGCCCAAGAACGTTTAACTGGTAAATTGTCTAAGATTCTCTCCTTTCCACAAATGGGTCATAAACATGTCATAAAAGGGATTCAAGCAAGAGCTACCCGAACATGCGCACCTGTCAATTACCTGACCGCAATAAAAGGGACACATGCACAACCCAGAAGGCGCACGCTCATTGACAAGATCATGGGCCTCACGCCAACGACCTCATACGAGCTCATACGACGTTCCCATAATAGGGGTTGAAATCACGACCGCGCAACAACTCGCAAGTAGCCGACATATCTCAGTCAAGGAAATATTTTCCATTCTCCGTACCTGTAATTTTAACTCGAAATAAAAAGTCAGAAGTTTATTTTGTAGCATAATAATACATTTATTCATTTATTTTGGTATTGCGAACATTTTTGTTATATATAGAAATTAATTTTCTGCTTTGATTCCGACGATTTGCATAGAAGAAGCAGGCGCACGTTTCCGGCGTCATTTCTGGATTACAAAATGTAAAGTGTTCACCATAATTCGTAGTTTTGAGATCATGTCCACCTCGATTCATGAACATAGATTTTGTGTTTAGAAGATATTGAAAATGCTGACCAGTTATCTCTCCTTTAAATTGTTCAATAAATTGGTCAATTTCCTCATGAAATTTCATTTTGTTTATTCTATTTTCTTGTAGGTCTTTACACATCTAGTCTCAACTTTAAAATGATGTATAACAATTATTTTATTGTTTTGGAGCTACTTTTAAAAAATGTCAAAATAATGTATGCATTGTTTAGAGCACAAACCCCGCCCTTAAGGTGTGTTTCACAATAGGGAAACCGGTTTCCTTTAAACCTATTTAATGACGGACAGCCCATTTCCTCGATATTAATGAGCTGACGACTCCCAAAAAACTTCTGTAGAAATCGTTTCTTTTCCACACCTTTACAAATAATTTGTTTTCCGCTTGTAATTGTCCTTAGATACTTTCGAGTTTGTGGAAAACTGTTCTCTCCATCGTTCCAAAAAATTTTGTGATGTGTATTGGTTAACCAAATTGCAGTCTTTCGAGATTTTGTATTTAGCAAAGTAAAATCATATGGTGGTTCTATTAAAATACTATTATTCAAGTTTGGATCTTTTTCGAATACAATTCCAATTTCCTTTAAAATAAAATTATTATTATTATCAAAGAAACCTTGAACATCAATCGAAACAGTATCATTCAACATTTTTCTAATGTTAAACAACTCGTTGTACTAGTCCGTTTAATGGGTTATATTCAACTAAACGGTCATGTATGAGGAGACAGTAAGCTTGGGTATTTTCATGACTTGGTGTCTTCAGTTCTATTGAAATTCTCACATCAATAGGACCAGTTTTCACTGATTCGTTTTGATATGAAAGATCAACCACAATAATAGGAGCCTTCAATTTAAATTCATTTGGGGTCAAAAATGGTTGTGATTCACGATTATAGTAACTAGACTGAAATCTTGTATACATTTCATATAGGTGAGCATACTGATTCTTACTAAAATCAACATTCAGATTATCATATGGATATGACTCTGAATTCAAGTGAACTTTCAAGTTTAATAAGTTATTTGTGATAAGTTCTCCATTTAGTGTAAATCCAATTATAGCAAATCTTGGTTTTTCGCGGTTAGCGGACAATTTCACATTCCAGCTGTGTTGACTTCCATACCCCAATTTGGGGTTAACATATGAATCCCAACTCCGGAATGCGATTGGTATGTTTACACCACTTTTAATAATATCGTAAATCTTAATTGTTGCAAAATCGCTCGGAGTTACATGGGGAATTTTCCAGGTTATATTCGTCATTTCCAACTTAAAAGTTTGTTCATTTCTGGTTTGTTCAAACACATCACCAAGATTCTTAGTTAGCATCAACACTAGTTCGTGTTTACAATTTAACAAAACTTTTTTATAATCCTCAGCAAATCCCAATATATTTTTTAATGGTACAGAAAAGTTAAAGTGGGGTCCCGTAGATATTTCGTCCCCACTGCTCCATCCGCAATTTAATAGATTTTGACTTTGAAGATTATCCAGAGATATATAATTTTTTAGGGTTGTAGTCATACCGACAAATCGTGTTTTATCAATCTCACATCCATTTATTTCGTACTTAATTTCATCCAAAAAGTAAGCCATACAATTATTTTTAAAAAAAGTGGTAACATTTTAAGTTGTAGGTCCATTCGGTGAATCTTCCTAATAATTCCTTGAAAATTAAGGTAACTTTCGTGAGGAAGCACGTACAAGTCTTGATTTTGAATAGTAATTCGAATTTCATCGTTTGGCTTAAATGTTTGATTATACGATGAATAAGTATGAAACTCTTTCTTCGAAATACTCTCATCTGAGTAAACCTTTTCTCGAACATTTAAAATTTCGTTCATTGTTTTCCTTTCCACCTTTTATATTATACTCGAAGCTTCAAGCCTAACGACTTTAAAAATAGTTTATTTTTCAAAGTAAGTGAGCTTCTTTTTACTTTTGATCCTCTTTCTATAGCTTTACAATTAGTAATGCTTGGCTGAGAACTTAAGCTACGTCTTTTATTATAAATAATCATTCTATTAACTGAATGTGCATGCGAATCGAAAGGTTTTCACCACGTAAATTCACCAAATCACCGTTTTGATCAACTATGCGTATAGATAGTGTGCTTATTTCGTCACAGTTGATTGGTAAATAAATTAGGATATGTGGTGTCACTGTCATTTTATACCCAGGCGGAACATTAGTGCCAAACTCATGTAATGTATGATTCGGTGTATTATCTACATATGAACCGCTGATTATATTACATTCCAAACGAATTGTATTAATTTTTAATATGTTCACGGTCTGATCTGATCGATAGGTTTTTGAAGGATGTGGTTCTAGTACTTTTTGATGGAAACCAAACAGCTGTCCAACCGATCTTTCCTTATTAAAGTAAACTGACTCTCCCATGGTAGTTATTTCAACTTGAAGTGTATTATTATTACTTTGAATTTTAAATGTATTTTCCAGGTTATAGTCTTTTAGTTTATTGTAAATGAAATCGGTGATATCATTCAATTCATATGATCCAGTTGGAATTGTAATAACCTTGTCACCGATGTGGAAGAGGTTATTTTTTTCATCAATATTTGGAATCGAATTATACATATTAAAATCGATAAGAGCGCACTCATATCGACCATTCAATTCGATAGGTGGAAAAAAGTTTGTATTTATAATGGAACTATTTCCATTCAAGGATAATGCAAGTGATCTAGACATATTGAAATCTCTTGATAAACTGTGGGATTGTAAGTATCTAACCAAGCTTTATATTGAAATTACTCCTTAAATCATAATAAATTGATCAAATCCTTTTCTGTATCTTCCGTTATCCATTTCGTTATCCTTGCTAATTAATAGGAATCCGTGCTTGTCCTCCCAACATTTTTGACAAATTTTCACAAATGTTTCATAATTCATATCAGTGTTAATATGGTCCCGATATATATGCCGCATATTTAAATCATCTTGCTTAAACATTATAATAAAGTTGGCATTGTCACGAATCAGATGTTTAGGTATATGACTATACGTTTGACATAAATAAAAAGAGTCGATATTTTTATGTCGACCCATACAAAAATAAGATCTTATGTTATCTTGTTTTTCACAAGCTACGTCATCGAATATCATAATGGAATTGTTTTTAGCTTCACTGGGGTCTAGTACACCCTCATTATGGGAGAATGTATGATATCCCATTCCTTTAATCGGTTTGATTAATTTCTCCAAGTACTCATATTTAGGTTGATATAAACTTTTTGAAAATATATAAACATTTTCGAATTTTAATCCATTAGGACTCTCTATTAGACTTAACATAATATTAGTTTTACCACAATTCGAAGGCCCAACAATTAGAGCCCTTATTGTGTTCGGTAAGAGAGCACTATGTCGTGGCGGTAGATTTTTCTCGTTTTCATCGTTAATATTTCTAGCTACAATTTTTTGTTTCTGACTTATTAAACGCATCTTTTAACCTAATGTACCTCATTCAATGAGAAATCTTTGATGATTAAACATCAATAAAATGGGGAAACGTTTTTATAATCGCATCAGTCGTAGTTTTAATTGTAAACACGGTGGTGGTCTTGTCGATAAGCTAATTAATACATTTCCGTTTGAAGCCCATATTCCGGGATATAATTTTTGTGGACCGAGTTCAAAGTTACAGAAACGGTTGGAACGTGGTGATCAAGGAATAAACGCATTGGATGAAGCTTGCAAAGAGCACGATATTGCATATTCTCAAAACAAGGTATTGAGTGAACGACATAGGGCAGACTCCATATTAATTGACAAAGCCTGGTCGCGTGTCAAGGCATCAGATAGCAGTCTTGGTGAAAGAGCAGCAGCATACTTTGTTACAAATATAATGAAAGCCAAGAAAAAATTTGGTATGGGATTGAATAAAACGGAAAAGAAAGGAAGGAAAAAGATATTGAAGAATAAAATGAAGAAGACAAACCTTTCGACTGTAATTAATGCTGCTACTAAGACATTAAAAAAACAAAAACCATTAGACATTATGAGTGCAATTAAAGTTGCACGTAAATCAATTCATCAATCAATGGGTTCTAAGAAAAATGTTAAAGTACCTCGTGTAATTAATGTACCCAAAATTGGAGGTTTTCTACCAATCGTGCCGATCTTGACAGCCCTCAGCGCTCTTGGTAGTTTAGCAAGTGGTAGTGCAGCAATTGCAAAAACAATTAACAATGCGAGAATGGCTAAGGAAGATATGGAGGAGAAAAAACGTCAATTAAGGAAAATTGAAAGTGTTGCTGTAGGAGAAGGATTATATCTCAAACCCTATAGAAAAGGTTATGGTTTCTTTCTTAAGCCCTATAGTAAGGGGAAAGGAATTAAGAAGGGAAAAAACTAATTTCTCTGCTACCCAATAGACCACTATCAAATATCGACATTATACATTTTGCTAGGAAATATATCCCACATTTTAGAGGGGTGTTTATGAGAGATCTACTCCCAGAAGCACCAAAAAAAAGGGAGTGTGGTATAGTAAACTTAGATAATTCCCGATCAAGTGGTACACATTGGGTTGCATATAATAAAAATAAAAATAATATACATTATTTCGACAGTTTTGGAAATCTTCAGCCACCTAGAGAAGTTGTGAAATACTTGGGACATAGAATACAATACAACTACGATAGAGTTCAAGACTTTGATACATACAACTGTGGACACCTGTGCCTCGCTTTTCTACTTTCTTTCGTAGAAAATGTGGAGTCAAAACCGGTATATTTAAATGGTTAATTTACATTTGGGGGGTTGAAAATCAATGTATGGGTACGTGTATGTGTGAACTCTGTATGGTATAAAAAGTGGACCTGCACGCGTTCAAATTCACAGTCCAAGTTTCTACTTCGCATCGAACGTAATCTAGAGGACAAGAATTTTTGATCATTCTTAACAAAAAAAGCCTATAACTGCTCATAACAGCTCAAAACAGCTGGTGACCAGCTTATAACAACTAGTAAACAACTAGTTAACAGCTACTAAACAGATAATAACCATCTAATAACAGCTATTAACCAGCTAAAACAAGTAGTAAGCAACTACGAAACAAGTACTGAACAACTGCTAAACAGGTAGTAAACATCAAAATACAGCTAAAAACAAAGTGGAACAACTGTATCAAGTCCAAAAAACTCAACAACCATCATGAATCAGGAAAACCAGATGAACATTGTAGTTAAAGAGTTCAATAAATTTAATAAAAAGACACTGCTATCAAAGACAAGGATGCCTGAAAATGTAAGATTCCCGATCCTCAAGGCGGAGCGCAAAACAACAAAGGTGGAGAATCTATTGCTCTCGAGTTGGAGGAGCACATTCTGTACATGCCGGAAAGGTACACCTCTCTTCAAGATGATATCATCAATTTTTTTTTTTTTTTTTTACTTTTATTAATGTGGAAATTTTATTCTTAGGATTAGCACACTGCTACCCGACTGGCAGCTTAATCTAATCTGTTTTTTCAAAAATAGATACAATACTTAGTCTAAGGGTTCCTTAAGGCTAGAAATAATTTCGTTATTTTTAGTTATTTGATATTAATATTGAGGGTGGTGATGTTGCTAGGTCAAAATCCGGTCCGGTAGGTCTTGAGGGTGGTGTCTTTTTAGTCTTCTTTTGACTCGGTTGTTTGGTTCAGCGCTGTTTATAGCAGCGGTACCAAGTTTTCTGGCTAGGCTGTTGGGGTGCTCGTTTAGCCTTTCCATATATTTTCGAGAAAGTTCCTGCAGCTTGTCTCCAAGTTTGGGCACATTGAGATCCCGTTCGATGTCTCTGGTTCGCATAAACCACGGAGCTCCAGAGATGGTTCGAAGTGTTTTCGCTTGCAAAACCCGGATTTTGTTGAGGTTGGTTTTTGCAGCGATGCCGTAAACCTGGAGTCCATAGAAAAGACTGGGCGCTAGTATGGACTTATAGATTTGAACCTTACAGCCAAGTGCGAGCTTGTTGCGTGGTGCGAGAAGCCAAGCCATCCGAGCAACTTTGGTCCTGAAGGAGTGTTGGATACACGTAATGTGCCTGCCAAAAGTGAGTTTTTTGTCCAAAGTGACACCGAGGTACTTGTATGCAGGAAGGGCTCTGATTGGACTTTCGTTGAGGCTGACTCCAGGGCAGCTACTTCGGCGGTTGGTGAACGTTACATTGGCACATTTGTCCGCGTTTACTCGAATGTTCCAGTTCATGGCCCATTGGTGAAATGCGTCCAGATACTCTTGCAATGCAAATGTGGCAGCCAAGATACTTTTGCTTTTTGTCAGGACAGCAGTGTCGTCGGCGCAGGTCGCAATTAGCACGTCTTGTTCCTCAACTTCAGTGATTGGAGTTTGTGTAGGCATATCTGAAGCGATATCATCAATGAAATGGTTGATGGAAAATTTAATATTTATAAAAGTAATGACAATTTGTATTTAGAAATAAGTCAGTAATCATTAAAAAGATTGAGATTTTAAGAATATAACAATAAATACACTTTTTAAAATATAATGAAGAAAATGTATCGAATCTTTTTTTTTTTTTTTTTTTTTTTTTTTTTTATTCGGAAATGGTATATAAATATTACAGATCTTGGCGTTCCCTAAACAGTATTTGTTTAGTAACTGAGGAGTGACTTCATGAATTTCGGAAATTTTAAATCTTTCACATATAAAGTTTGAACAATATACTACAATGAATATTTTGTCACAGTTAACCAAAGCTAGATTTGCTTTGAAGCGAAAATTCGATGATCTCAAACAAGTCAAAAATCATACGAATTTACAATTGGAGGAAACTTTTAAACCTATTACTGAACCCTTACATGAACTTGTTAAGGAAAATAAAAAACAAAAGATTTCTAATGTAAAAGATAGTATAAAAGTAAGCGTGAAATGAAGCAAATTAAAAAATACGATGATGATTGGAGAGAGCTTGACGATTTCTACTTTACAACTAATGAGAAAGATCTGCAGTCTAATCGAAACATAACTCCACCAAGGTCTTTCGATGATAGTGATTCCTATAATCAATTCTTTTCACAAACGAATATAGAGGAAGATATAGAAGAAGAGAAAAAGGAAAAAAGTGAAGAAGAAGGGACAACACCTTTACCAATGTATACAGGAGAGGCCGATATGGGTGTGGATGCAGAGCTAGAAGATAATAACACTAGTTATAATTATGATTTTAATATCAGTAATTTGACCAGAGGAAATGTGTTGGATAAGGGTTATGGACCTAAAAAAAGCGCAAACAATTCATTAACTTTGGGAGATAAAGAATTAAAAATTAAAAATAATAAAATAACATTTTCTAGTGGAATGAGTTGTGATCTGACTCCTGGTCTGTACTCTCTAATTTTTCTTAGTAAACCTGAAAACTATGATGATCAAGACTTGAAAATGTATAAAAAAATTATTTTAGAAACGAATATACATAGAGTAGGCTTTAAACCTAATAACAGAATCAAGGGTACACGAGCATACAAATATAGCCATATTATTAAGAAGTTGATAGACAAAGATTTCAGTCCTACAACGTCTACTCCACTTCGCTCAAAAACAGGCTTTGGTTACATGACTCTTCAGAAATCAAATCCAAACTATGTATATTGGAATGATGTAAATGAGTTAGTCGAACGATTGGAAATTTTAGTAGCATCAAAAGGAGCGGGTAACACCAGCCACAATAACGAAATTTTTTTAGTATTAGAGGAATTGCGTGAAGAAAGGATTATATATTAATGAGTATAAATAGGAAGGACAAATATGTTTTACATTTATAAACATCATGTCTTTCGACATTTTTCGTTTGATAAGGAACGATCAGAAAATTTGAAAAGACGTGTTAATTCTACTGAGGAATTATTCATCGATGAGGACGGTAATCTAAATGCTCAAAATAAACGTATCAAAAACGGATCTAAGCCTTTAGACAACAATGATCTAGCAACGAAACAATATACTGATGAGATCCTCGGAAAGTTGGGAGAAGATTTAAGAAAAATTATAACTCAAAATGTTAATCGTCGACTCACAAAAATTTCAAGCTTAGAAAATAAAATTGAATTGAATAGTAAGAGGGCAGACAGCGCTGACCAAATTTTTGCCAAAATTCTGGAAAAGATTAAAACCATTGAGGACTATATATTTAAATATGTAACAAAACCGATATCATTACCGAAAAAAACCACAATTGAGTTAGAAGGTGTCGCTTTTCAGCCTATTAGAAGAATATGATTAAGCGAGAAATCGTAAATGAGTTGCACGGACCACCTCGAAAAAACTTTCAACGAAGACGAGTGATTACAAGGGGTATAAACGATCTGTGGCAAGCAGATTTTGTTGAAATGGGAGCCTTTTCAAAATCTAATGATGGGTACCGATACTTGTTGACTGTTATAGACACATTTTCGAAATATGCTTGGGGTGAGGCATTAAAATCAAAAAATGCAAATGATGTTTCCCAAGCCATGGAGAGAATATTTAAATCGGGTCATGGAACACCAAGAAACCTGCAAACTGATGATGGCACTGAATTCTTTAATTCCAAATTTAATGTATTAATGAAAAGTTATAGGATAAATCATTATTCAACCTTCAGTACTCTAAAAGCATCAATAGTTGAACGTTTCAGTAGAACTCTTAAAGAGTTAATGTGGCGTGAGTTTAGTTTCAATGGAAAATATAAGTGGATAGATATGTATAAACAATTAATTAATAAATATAATAATAGAGAGCATAGAACAATAAAAATGAGTCCAAGTAAAGTCAATTCTTCCAATGAAAAACAAATATTACAAACATCGTATAATCACCTGAAAATATTTGTTGCAAGTAAATTCCGTAAGTACGAACGTGGTCCCGTTCGTATCAGTAAATACAAACATGTCTTTGAGAAAGGGTATACACCGAACTATACAACTAAAATCTTTAAAATTAGAAAGGTGAAGAATACATACCCTAAAACATACTTACTTGAAGATTTAGATGGTAGCCCGATTCAGGGCGGATTCTATAAAGAAGAACTGAAAAAAACACGATTTCCCCACACATACCTAGTTGAAAAAATTGTAAGGCGAAAAGGAAATAAAGTTTTGGTTAAGTGGCTTGGGTTTTCAAAGACTAGCTGGATAAACAAGGAAGACATTTTGTAGTATAATAAATGATTTATTTAATTAATTTTTATTTACATATTATCTTATCTTATATTAAGTTTAATATTAATATTTTTGTACAATGTTTTAAATTAAAATTAAATATAATAAAAATACTTTTTACAAACTCAAAATCATTTTCATTTATATTTTCCAAAGTCTCGATCATAATAAAACATCTCCAATTCAACTGATTTATAAAATAGGTCTTTTTCAATATGTTCCTTTTGAAATTTAAGGCTATCTACTGATTCTCCATCGTTCACATAATTATTTTGTATCATCTCACCCAAGCAAAATGAATTTGATTCTAGCCATTCAACATTTTCTAAAATATCTTTTTCAATTAATCTCTGATGTTTTATTGATGTCGTACCATGGTCTTCATTACTTAACTCTAAAAATTGTGTTTCATTAACATTACGTTTTCTTTTGTTATCTTTGCCACAAAGAATTTTTTTATTTACTTTAACTGTAGTTATTTTATGTGCTTTTGATCTAAACATTGTTCTATTACCATATAGTGAGGCCCCAGTTAATAAAACGTTTTTATAGTCTTCGATTGTAAGATTTCGTGAACTCACTCCCTTTGCTTTATTATGTGAAGATTTAACTTGATCTATTCTATAACAATAAACCTTTGAGCACAGACCTACAAATTCTGTCATGAGTTTACCGTTAAGCTCATCTTTAAAAAACCCTAAACTTTTTTTGTTAACTCTTTTAAAGTTATATAGATTAATTCTTTCATCTGAATAGTCCGATGTATCAAATTTTGCTTCAAGATCATTACGAATATCTTTATAAAAATCTTCAGTTTTTATTGTATAGATAAATGAATCAGTATCCATATAATTTAAGAGTAACTTTTCCTGAAACTTTGGCTTCATATATTGATAGTGAAAATCGTACATTTTCCATTTCGATAAGTCTAATACTGCAAATCCTAAATAAATTGGCTTATTAAATAGAACGGACAATCTTTTCATTTGAATTGCATAGAAATTATCATTAATTTTAGTTGCACTATGAAAATTGAATTTTGAAATTAAAGTTTTGGCACAATGTGCTTTTCGTCCAGTCTTGGAGTTATCCGGAGCTTCCCATGAACTAATAAGTTTAATATCGACCCTGCGCTCGGGATCTTCCATTGTTTTTCCGTAAACAGAATTATTCATTAATTTAAAAAAATCTTTTTCAAATTTATTTTTTGCATTTTGTCTATGTAAAGTGTTTAGATCAATGTAATTCTTTAACCAAGGCTTTTGTAAAAACTGAACACCTCTATGGATCTTTTTCAATACTAACCCATTCTGTATACATTGTTGCAAATTCCGATAATGTATTACATAATTTTTCTTATTTCCCAGGTCAGCAATTAATTTTTTTACCTTATCCTCTTTTGAGGCCAGACAATTTGACGGACAAAATGGAAGATCATTATGAAGATCATGTAAACGGTATGGATATATTAAGTCCACTTCCAAAAAATAACCGTATTTGCTATCGATTGGAATATTATTAATATCAAAATTGTCTATGTCTGTGGTAGACATCCACTTAAAATCTTTATATGGTAAAGGTTGTGACATTGCCCAACCATACAAGTTATTCGCATCTACATACATTAAAAATGAAGACTCCTTCGAGGAATCATAATCTGACAAATATTTGTTATTTGCTTTTGTATATCTATGACAACATTGAACTAAACCACCTATTTTGAATAAATCTACACATATCTATATCTGTCAGCAAATCAAGTTGAATATTTGTAGATTTCAACATTGCCTCCCAAGATAGACCTGGTGTCGTAAAATACTGAGCTGGGTCAAGTGAATAAATTTGCATACAAATTTTTCGGAAGTTTTCAAAAATGTCGGTTAAAAGAAATACATCTATTTTTAAATATAATTCTAAATAATCTTTAAGAGTGGAACAAGAGAAATGCGACCAAACTTTAAGAGCTTGATCATAATCTTCCTGAGAGCATTCCCTTTCCGTTAAATTACTATAGAATGCTTCCCTTGGTGGGAGGGAAGTTTCCTCGAGTCTACTGGCGGAATCTAAATATTCATAGGGAAATATACCCTTCTTACGCATTAGTCGAAATTCTATATCATTACTGAAAAACGATTTTACAGTGTTCAATTGATCGTCAACTAAATTAGAAGCTAGGGAATCTAAACTTGATGGCATAAATCTATATGTATCGAGAAAACGAATTTCAAAACTATTTCCACTTAAACTTTTTATTTTCTTTGAGACAGAAATATAGTTTTCCTTATTTATTGGTATTACGGAAATTTCACCGGGAATCTTTCCCAACTCTTGAATAAACAAATGACAGTTGTTTTTTGAAAAATTATGAAAAAATACTGGTATGAATTTGTTAACTTTATAATCCAAGTTACACTTAGAGTGGGCTGCACCTCTAAAGCGACCTGTGAAATGACAATGATCTCTAGCCCTATCAGTCCCTAAATCTTTCTGACAAATAGAACAATTCAATGAATTATCAAATATTTTCTGGTCATCCAAAGTCATTCTCATAGGAACTATTTTATTTAAGTAGTCATCACTCAATTTAGTTAGATTTTTTATCAATGAATCTACAAAACTTACTCCCGAATTTTTTCCTGTTTCTAAAACAAATTTATCTAGTCTAGAATCAAAAGCACACTTTATATAATACGCATATGATATTGGAATATGTTCATTAATATTAAATAATTTAGGGCTCACTTCAAGATTTTTCAGTTCCAGAATGCATTCAAAATCCGCGTAGACAACGAATGGAACTTGAAGCTGATGTTGAACCTGGGTAAATTCCAATGTATTATTCTGGGGGTGTGGCATTTTTGAGACCTTTTTACTGCAGAGCGTTTTGTGTTTCAATGCAGCTCCCTCAGTTTTGGAAAAATTTAAACACACATTGCAGAAATATTGCGCCCTCTTCTGATTTCCTCTCTGAGCAGTCATTAGTCTTTGAAAGAGAAATATATACAAATTATTTAATTGCTTAAAAGAGATAAAAATGAATAAAAGAATTTACCTTGAAATATTTTTAATGTACATATAATGTCCATTTCCACCTTCTTCCAAAAACATCATATTGATATGAAGAGGCTTTTCCACTTCCGATTGAAAAAGTGGTCCAATTATTTCCCTCGTCTCTTCATTATATCCGAATACGTTTAAACTCATATGAGTATTCTTCTTTAAAAATTTTTTTATACATTTTATTTCAAGGGCGAAAGTCAACCCTGTGAAATCTAATATTATTTCATCACTTATACGAATTATCTCCAGCGATATATCAATATTATATGCCGAACAAATTTGCGGTCTGTTAACAATTTTCAAGGCAGAAATCAAAGCCCATTTAAAACAATAGTGGTCATTTTCGTTACAAACGTTAACTATTGCTTTTTTCGTTAAAAGGAAACGAGGTAGTGGTATGAAAGATGAACCAGCCATCGGTGTATAATGATTCACATTCATTTCCAAGCGAATCAATTTTATAAGAGACCATCCACTATATCTCTCTTGAAATTCTTGTGTTTTTGAAATTATTTCCATGGTATGTTCATGGAAGATATTTTCTAAGTCAGAATCTTTGTTCATGATCGTCATTTTACTTTGAAAACTTTTCATATCAATTTCTTCAGATTCATCTTTAAAAAGTATATACTCTGCAAACAGTTCAAAGTTGACTTTTGCTGAAGTATAACTTTCTAACAGAATGCTGAGATGAGGTAGCAGGGACAATCCAGCTTCACTCAAGAAACTCTCTGGTAAGATCAAGTCCGATCCATCGTTTACATACATGTAATGTAGTATTCTTCCCTTGAATCCCTCAGAAATTTTTTTAACTCTTCCGTCAAGGGGTTGAGTTGCGTTTCGCTTATGCAACTCCGAACGGACATGATTTGCCCACTTATTCTTTAGCAAGAAACACTTGCAGGATTGGCAAAACTGATTTTGGTTATTCATTTTATTTTATTCGTTTTGTTAAAATTCTTTTTTCACGATCACTTTTTCACTTTTTACTTAAGTTGTGTTTGACGTAGCAGAGTATCCCACTTCAAGACTATTTTTGGAAGACTAACTATTGTCCTCGATCATTTATAGTGTTTGAAGTGGGCGTGAACGATAATATTGAAGATGAGAGATGCATACTTAAGATTTTTTTAAATTCGAAAACAATATAGGCAATTCTAGTAGGTTACATCGACTGTTCATTGGTCAGAAGAGATGAGAAGTATTGATTTTGAAAAATATTTGATACAAGTGTAACCAATAGGACACCATCAAATCGATAAAGGAGACACAAAATCATAGAATAAAGGAGAGTGTTGGTTAGAAGAGGTCGCACATACTTTGCTGCAGGTGGGAAAGGAAAGGTCATTTTTTAGACACACCATCATACTCAGGTAGCCAATAGGGGACAGTTTGGAAAAAATCATTTCGAGTTTGGGAAAAAACAATGATTTTCATTTGTTGAATTTCGAGAATGCACATTTTTGGGTAAAAGAAGAGGAAAAATCAAAGATTTTCATTTGTTGAATTTCGAGAATGCATATTTTTGGGTAAAAGAAGAAGATGAAAACCTGTAGAAAATTCCTTATAAATCGTGTAAGCATATTTAAAAGGGTAAGACGAGATTGTTGACTTAGATAGACAACATGCATTCAGTTAAAATAAATAACTTTTTGAATGTATTTGACGGAATTCTGTTCAATGCACACTATGTACGGCTCCAGTTCATACAATCAAAACTCTTTGAATGTGAACGAGGTAATATAAAAACATCTATTCATGGAAATCATATGGACACCTGCGTGTGGAGCAATGATGCAGCCACTGAGGGAGTTGATACTTGTGTATGCCATCGAATTTCGGATTACAAAAAGGAAGCACTCCACATTATGAATAAATACTATAATCTAGAAAAAAGAATGAAAATGATTAAATAACATAATAAAACATCTTCGCAGTACCAAAATAAACTTCTGACTTTTTATTTCGAGTTAAAATTACAGGTACGGAGAATGGAAAATATTTCCTTGACTGAGATATGTCGGCTACTTGCGAGTTGTTGCGCGGTCGTGATTTCAACCCCTATTATGGGAACGTCGTATGAGCTCGTATGAGGTCGTTGGCGTGAGGCCCATGATCTTGTCAATGAGCGTGCGCCTTCTGGGTTGTGCATGTGTCCCTTTTATTGCGGTCAGGTAATTGACAGGTGCGCATGTTCGGGTAGCTCTTGCTTGAATCCCTTTTATGACATGTTTATGACCCATTTGTGGAAAGGAGAGAATCTTAGACAATTTACCAGTTAAACGTTCTGGGGCGGAAACAAAAATGTGTATTTGAAAATATTCCACATCTGAGAATCATTAACTTGTGAGATTTATTTTATTGGGGTTCTTTTGATTTCTAAATTAGTTTTACAATCATAGGAAACATTATTCCCCAACATGATCGGACATGTTCCTCTAAGATAACCATCTTTGAATACTTTGGGTGTGCGACCTTTCACACGTGCACAGCAACACCTGTGATAATGAGGCAAAAGGGTACGTGATCACACCTTTCCCCAACATGATCGGATATGTTCCTCTAAGATAACAACCTTTGGATACTATGGTTGTGCGACCTTTCTCACGTGCACCTTTCTCACCTGACTATTAATTGCACATAATGAGGGGAAGGATACATGATCGCGCAACAACTCGAAAGTAGCCGAAATATTTTCCATTCTCCGTACCTGTAATTTTAACTCGAAATAAAAAGTCAGAAGTTTATTTTGTAGCATAATAATAAATCTACACATATCTATATCTGTCAGCAAATCAAGTTGAATATTTGTAGATTTCAACATTGCCTCCCAAGATAGACCTGGTGTCGTAAAATACTGAGCTGGGTCAAGTGAATAAATTTGCATACAAATTTTTCGGAAGTTTTCAAAAATGTCGGTTAAAAGAAATACATCTATTTTTTAATATAATTCTAAATAATCTTTAAGAGTGGAACAAGAGAAATGCGACTAAACTTTAAGAGCTTGATCATAATCTTCCTGAGAGCATTCCCTTTCCGTTAAATTACTATAGAATGCTTCCCTTGGTGGGAGGGAAGTTTCCTCGAGTCTACTGGCGGAATCTAAATATTCATAGGGAAATATACCCTTCTTACGCATTAGTCGAAATTCTATATCATTACTGAAAAACGATTTTACAGTGTTCAATTGATCGTCAACTAAATTAGAAGCTAGGGAATCTAAACTTGATGGCATAAATCTATATGTATCGAGAAAACGAATTTCAAAACTATTTCCACTTAAACTTTTTATTTTCTTTGAGACAGAAATATAGTTTTCCTTATTTATTGGTATTACGGAAATTTCACCGGGAATCTTTCCCAACTCTTGAATAAACAAATGACAGTTGTTTTTTGAAAAATTATGAAAAAATACTGGTATGAATTTGTTAACTTTATAATCCAAGTTACACTTAGAGTGGGCTGCACCTCTAAAGCGACCTGTGAAATGACAATGATCTCTAACCCTATCAGTCCCTAAATCTTTCTGACAAATAGAACAATTCAATGAATTATCAAATATTTTCTGGTCATCCAAAGTCATTCTCATAGGAACAATTTTATTTAAGTAGTCATCACTCAATTTAGTTAGATTTTTTATCAATGAATCTACAAAACTTACTCCCGAATTTTTTCCTGTTTCTAAAACAAATTTATCTAGTCTAGAATCAAAAGCACACTTTATATAATACGCATATGATATTGGAATATGTTCATTAATATTAAATAATTTAGGGCTCACTTCAAGATTTTTCGGTTCCAGAATGCATTCAAAATCCGCGTAGACAACGAATGGAACTTGAAGCTGATGTTGAACCTGGGTAAATTCCAATGTATTATTCTGGGGGTGTGGCATTTTTGAGACCTTTTTACTGCAGAGCGTTTTGTGTTTCAATGCAGCTTCCTCAGTTTTGGAAAAATTTAAACACACATTGCAGAAATATTGCGCCCTCTTCTGATTTCCTCTCTGAGCAGTCATTAGTCTTTGAAAGAGAAATATATACAAATTATTTAATTGCTTAAAAGAGATAAAAATGAATAAAAGAATTTACCTTGAAATATTTTTAATGTACATATAATGTCCATTTCAACCTTCTTCCAAAAACATCATATTGATATGAAGAGGCTTTTCCACTTCCGATTGAAAAAGTGGTCCAATTATTTCCCTCGTCTCTTCATTATATCCGAATACGTTTAAACTCATATGAGTATTCTTCTTTAAAAATTTTTTTATACATTTTATTTCAAGGGCGAAAGTCAACCCTGTGAAATCTAATATTATTTCATCACTTATACGAATTATCTCCAGCGATATATCAATATTATATGCCGAACAAATTTGCGGTCTGTATCCTTCCTTTTCATATCAATTTCTTCAGATTCATCTTTAAAAAGTATATACTCTGCAAACAGTTCAAAGTTGACTTTTGCTGAAGTATAACTTTCTAACAGAATGCTGAGATGAGGTAGCAGGGACAATCCAGCTTCACTCAAGAAACTCTCTGGTAAGATCAAGTCCGATCCATCGTTTACATACATGTAATGTAGTATTCTTCCCTTGAATCCCTCAGAAATTTTTTTAACTCTTCCGTCAAGGGGTTGAGTTGCGTTTCGCTTATGCAACTCCGAACGGACATGATTTGCCCACTTATTCTTTAGCAAGAAACACTTGCAGGATTGGCAAAACTGATTTTGGTTATTCATTTTATTTTATTCGTTTTGTTAAAATTCTTTTTTCACGATCACTTTTTCACTTTTTACTTAAGTTGTGTTTGACGTAGCAGAGTATCCCACTTCAAGACTATTTTTGGAAGACTAACTATTGTCCTCGATCATTTATAGTGTTTGAAGTGGGCGTGAACGATAATATTGAAGATGAGAGATGCATACTTAAGATTTTTTTAAATTCGAAAACAATATAGGCAATTCTAGTAGTTTACATCGACTGTTCATTGGTCAGAAGAGATGAGAAGTATTGATTTTGAAAAATATTTGATACAAGTGTAACCAATAGGACACCATCAAATCGATAAAGGAGACACAAAATCATAGAATAAAGGAGAGTGTTGGTTAGAAGAGGTCGCACATACTTTGCTGCAGGTGGGAAAGGAAAGGTCATTTTTTAGACACACCATCATACTCAGGTAGCCAATAGGGGACAGTTTGGAAAAAATCATTTCGAGTTTGGGAAAAAACAATGATTTTCATTTGTTGAATTTCGAGAATGCACATTTTTGGGTAAAAGAAGAGGAAAAATCAAAGATTTTCATTTGTTGAATTTCGAGAATGCATATTTTTGGGTAAAAGAAGAAGATGAAAACCTGTAGAAAATTCCTTATGAATCGTGTAAGCATATTTAAAAGGGTAAGACGAGATTGTTGACTTAGATAGACAACATGCATTCAGTTAAAATAAATAACTTTTTGAATGTATTTGACGGAATTCTGTTCAATGCACACTATGTACGGCTCCAGTTCATACAATCAAAACTCTTTGAATGTGAACGAGGTAATATAAAAACATCTATTCATGGAAATCATATGGACACCTGCGTGTGGAGCAATGATGCAGCCACTGAGGGAGTTGATACTTGTGTATGCCATCGAATTTCGGATTACAAAAAGGAAGCACTCCACATTATGAATAAATACTATAATCTAGAAAAAAGAATGAAAATGATTAAATAACATAATAAAACATGTTCGCAGTACCAAAATAAACTTCTGACTTTTTATTTCGAGTTAAAATTACAGGTACGGAGAATGGAAAATATTTCCTTGACTGAGATATGTCGGCTACTTGCGAGTTGTTGCGCGGTCGTGATTTCAACCCCTATTATGGGAACGTCGTATGAGCTCGTATGAGGTCGTTGGCGTGAGGCCCATGATCTTGTCAATGAGCGTGCGCCTTCTGGGTTGTGCATGTGTCCCTTTTATTGCGGTCAGGTAATTGACAGGTGCGCATGTTCGGGTAGCTCTTGCTTGAATCCCTTTTATGACATGTTTATGACCCATTTGTGGAAAGGAGAGAATCTTAGACAATTTACCAGTTAAACGTTCTGGGGCGGAAACAAAAATGTGTATTTGAAAATATTCCACATCTGAGAATCATTAACTTGTGAGATTTATTTTATTGGGGTTCTTTTGATTTCTAAATTAGTTTTACAATCATAGGAAACATTATTCCCCAACATGATCGGACATGTTCCTCTAAGATAACCATCTTTGAATACTTTGGGTGTGCGACCTTTCACACGTGCACAGCAACACCTGTGATAATGAGGCAAAAGGGTACGTGATCACACCTTTCCCCAACATGATCGGATATGTTCCTCTAAGATAACAACCTTTGGATACTATGGTTGTGCGACCTTTCTCACGTGCACCTTTCTCACCTGACTATTAATTGCACATAATGAGGGGAAGGATACATGATCAATATTGTCACATGGGGATGTGGGGGCGATGGGGGCAATTAAGTATACTCTTTATAGACATGATCGTGACATTTTTATGACTTCAAAGCCCATTAAAATCAGTTAATTTATTGGATTATGCTAATTGTCCCAGAACCCGCATACGTTAATGAGGGGGGAGGGGGGGCCGGGGGCCATTAATATGCTAATTGTCCCAGAACCCGCGTTTCCCTACTACTGACAATATTGATCATGTATCCTTTCCCTCATTATGTGCAATTAATAGTCAGGTGAGAAAGGTGCACGTGAGAAAGGTCGCACACCCTTAGTACCCAAAGGTTGTTATCTTAGAGGAACATATCCGATCATGTTGGGCATAGGTGTTATCACGTACCCTTTCGCCTCATTATCACAGGTGTTGCTGTGCACGTGTGAAAGGTCGCACACCCGAAGTATTCAAATATGGTTATTTTAGAGGAACATGTCCGATCATGTTGGGGAATAATGTTTCTTATGGTTGTAAAACTAATTTAGAAATCAAAAGAACCCCAATAAAATAAATCTCACAAGTTAATGATTCTCAGATGCGGAATATTTTCAAATACACATTTTTGTTTCCGCCCCAGAACGTTTAACTGGTAAATTGTCTAAGATTCTCTCCTTTCCACAAATGGGTCATAAGCATGTCATAAAAGGGATTCAGATTCATTCAAGAGCTACCCGAATATATACCCTGTCAAGTACCTGACCGCAATAAAAGGGACACAACCAAGAATGCGCACGCTCATAGACAAGATCATGGGCCTCACGCCAAAGACCTCAGGGCTGACTGCTAGGTCTAATACATTCCCATAAAAGCAGTTGAAATCACGACCGCGCAACAACTCGAAAGTAGCCGAAATATTTTCCATTCTCCGTCCCTGTAATTTTAACTCGAAATAAAAAGTCAGAAGTTTATTTTGTAGCATAATAATACATTTTTTCAGTTATTTTGGTATTGCGAACATTTTTATTATATATTGAAATTAATTTTCTGCTTTGATTCCGGCTATTTGCATAGAAGAGGCAGGCGCACGTTTCAGACGTCATTTCTGGATTACAAAATGTAAAGTGTTCACCATAATTCGTAGTTTTGACATCATGTCCACCTCGATTCATGAACATAGTTTTTGTGTTTAGAAGGTATTGAAAATGCTAACCAATTATCTGTCCTTTAAATTGTTCAATAAATTGGTCAATTTTCTCATGAAATTTCATTTTGTTAATTTTGTTTTCTTGCAGGTCTTTACATATCTAGTCTCAACTTTAAAATGATGTATAACAATTATTTTATTGTTTTGAAGCTACTTTTAAAAAATGTCAAAATAATGTATGCATTGTTAAGAGCACAAGCTCCGCGCTTAAGGTGTCTTTCACAATAGGGAAACCGGTTTCCTTTAAACCTGTTTAATGACCGACAGCCCATTTCCTCGATATTAATGAGTTAACGATTTCCAAAAAAACGTCTGTAGAAATCTTTTCTATTCCACACCTTTACAAATAATTTGTTTTCCGCTTGTAATTGTCCTTATATACTTAAGAAATTGTGGAAAACTGTTTTCTCCATCGTTCCAAAAAATTTTGTGTATTGCTGTGTATTGGTTAACCAAATTGCAGTCTTTCGAGATTTTGTATTTAGCAAAGTAAAATCATATGGTGGTTCTATTAAAAAACTATTATTCAAGTTTGGATCTTTTTCGAATACAATTCGAATTTCCTCTAGAATAAAATTATTATTATTACCAAAGAAACCTTGTAAACAGTATCTTTCAACATGTTTCTAATGTTAAACAACTCGTTGTACTAGTCCGTTCAGTAAGTTATATTCAACTAAACGGTCATGTATGAGAAGACAGCAAGCTTGGGTATTTTCATGACTTGGTGTCTTCAGTTCTATTGAAATTCTCACATCAATAGGACCAGTTTTCACTGATTCGTTTTGATATGAAAGATTAACCACAATAATAGGGGCCTTCAATTTAAATTCATTTGGGTTATAGTAACTAGATTGAGATCCTGTATACATTTCATATAGGTAAGCATACTGATTCTTACTAAAATCAACATTCAGATTATCATTTGGATATGACTCAGAATTCAAGTGAACTTTTAAGTTTGTTAAGTTATTTGTGATAAGTTCTTTATTTAGTGTAAATCCAATTATGGCAAATAATGGTTTTTCGCGGCTAGCACACAATTTTACATTCCAGATGTGTTGACTTCCATAACCCAATTTGGGGTTAGCATATGCATCCCATCTCCGGAATGCGATTGGTATGTTTACACCACTTTTAATAATATCGTACATCTTAATTTTTGTCCACTGCTCCATCCGGAATTTAATAGATTTTGACCTTGAAGATTATCCAGAGATATATAATTTTTTAGGGTTGTAGTCATACCGACAAATCGTGATTTATCAATCTCACATCCATTTGTTTCGTACTTAATTTCATCCAAAAAGTAAGCCATACAATTATTTAAAAAAAAAGTGGTAACGTTATCAGTTGTAAGCCCATTCGGTGAATCTTTTCTTAAAATTCCTTGAAAATTAAGATAATTTTCGTGAGGAAGCACGTACAAGTCTTGATTTTGAATAGTAATTCGAATTTCATCGTTTGGTTTAAATGTTTGATTATACGATGAATAAGTATGAAACTCTTTCTTCGAAATACTCTCATCTGAATAAACCTTTTCTCAAACATTTAAAATTTCGTTCACTGTTTTCCTTTCCACCTTTTATATTATATATATTAGATAGTGTGCTTATTTCGTCACAGTTGATTGGTAAATAAATTAGGTTATGTGGTGTCACTGTCATTTTATACCCACGGGGAACATAATTGCCAAACTCATGTAACGTATGAACCGCTGATTATATTACATTCCAAACGAATTGTATTAATTTTTAATATGTTCACGGTCTGATCTGATCGATAGGTTTATGTAGGATGTGGTTCTAGTACTTTTTGATGGAAACCAAACAGTTGTCCAACCGATATTTACTTATTAAAGTAAACTGACTCTAGTTATTTCAACTTGAAGTGTATTAATATTACTTTGAATTTTAAATGTATTTTCAAGGTTATAGTCTTTTAGTTTATTGTAAATGAAATCGGTGATATCATTCAATTCATATGATCCAGTTGGAATTGTAATAACTTTGTCACCGATGTGGAAGAGGTTATTTTTTTCATCAATATTTCGAATCGAATTATACATATTAAAATCGATAAGAGCGCACTCATATCGACCATTCAATTCAATAGGTGGAAAAAAGTTTGTATTTATAATGGAACTATTTCCATTCAAGGATAATGCAAGTGATCTAGACATATTGAAATCTCTTGATAAACTGTGGGATTGTAGGTATCTACCAAGCTTTATATTGAAATTACTCCTTAAATCATAATAAATTGATCAAATTCTTTTCTGTATCTACCGTTATCCATTTCCTTATCCTTGCTAATTAATAGATATCAGTGCTTGTCCTCCCAACATTTTTGACACATTTTCACAAATGCTTCATATTTCATACCAGTGTTAATATGGTCCCGGTGTAATAGCTTTATATTGAAATTACTCCTTAAATCATAATAAATTGATCAAATTCTTTTCTGTATCTTCCGTTATCCATTTGATATCCCATTCCTTTAATCGGTTTGATTAATTTCTCCAAGTACTCATATTTTGGTTGATGTAAACTTTTTGAAAATATATAAACATTTTCGAATTTTAATCCATTAGGACTCTCTATTAGACTTAACATATTATTAGTTTTACCACAATTCGAAGACCCAACAATTAGAGCCCTTATTGTGTTCGGTAAGAGAGCACTATGTCGTGGCGGTAGATTTTTCTCGTTTACATCGTAAATATTTCTAACTACAATTTTTTGTTTTTGACTTATTAAACGTACCTCATGTACCTCATATCTTTGATGATTGAACATCAATAAAATGGGGAAACGTTTTTATAATCGCATCAGTCGTATTTTTAATTGTAAACACGGTGGTGGTCTTGTCGATAAGCTAATCAATACTTTACCGTTTGAAGCCCATATTCCGGGATATAATATTTGTGGACCGGGTACAAAGTTACAGAAACGGTTGGAACGAGGTGATCAAGGAATAAACCCATTGGATGAAGCTTGCAAAGAGCACGATATCGCATATTCTCAAAACAAGGCATTGAGTGAACGACATAGGGCAGACTCCATATTAATTGACAAAGCCTGGTTGCGTGTCAAGGCACCAGATAGCAGTCTTGGTGAAAACGCAGCAGCATACTTTGTTACAAATATAATGAAAGCCAAGAAAAAATTAGGTATGGGATTGAATAAAACGGAAAAGAAAAGGAGGAAAAAGATAATGAAGAATAAAATGAAGAAGACAAACCTTTCGACTGTTATTAATGTTGCTAGTAAGACATTAAAAAAAAAACCATTAGACATGATGAGTGCAATTAAAGTTGCACGTAAATCAATTCATCAATCACTGGGTTCAAAGAAAAATGTTTTCTACCGATTGTTTTCTACCAATTGTGCCGATCTTGACAGCCCTCAGCGCTCTTGGTAAAGAAAAAACTATAACTGCTCATAACAGCTCAAAGAAGCTGGTGACCAGCTTATAACATGTAGTAAACAACTCGTTAACTGCTACTAAATAGATAATAACCATCTAATAACAGCTATTAACCAGCTAAAATAAGTAGAAAGCAACTACGAAACAAGTACTGAACAACTGCTAAACAGGCAGTAAACACCAAAATACAGCTAAATACTACGTGGAACAACTGTACCAAGTCCAAAAACCTCAACAACCATCATGAGTCAGGAAAACCAGATGAACATTGTAATTAAAGAGTTCATAAAATTTAAAAAAAAGACAGGCTATCGAAGACAAGGATGCCTGAAAATGTGAGATTCCCGATCCTCAAGGCGGAGTGCAAAACAACAAAGGTTGGAGAACTTATTGCTCTCGAGTTGGAGGAGCACATTCTGTACATGCCGGAAAGGTACACCTCTCTTCAAGATGATATCATCAATGAAATGGTTGATGGAAAATTTAATGTTTATAAAAGTAATGACAATTGGTATTTAGAAATAAGTCAGTAATTATTAAAAAGATTGAGATAACAATAAAGACACTTTTTTAAATATAATAAAGAAAATGTATCGAATCTTTTTTTTATTCGGAAATGGTATATAAATATTACAGATTATGGCGTTCCCCAAACAGTATTTGTTTAGTAACTGAGGGGTGACTACATGAATTTCGGAGATTTTAAGTCTTTCACCTATAAAGTTTGTAAAATATACTACAATAAATATTTTCTCACAGTAAACCAAAGCTAGATTTGCTTTGAAGCGAAAATTCGATGATCTCAAACAAGTCAAAAATCATACGAATTTACAATTGGGGGAAACTTTTAAACCTATCACTGAACCCTTACATGAACTTGTTAAGGAAAATAAAAAACAAAAGATTTCTAATGTAAAAGATAGTATAAAAGTAAGCGTGAAATGAAGCAAATTAAAAAATACGATGATGATTGGAGAGAGCTTGACGATTTCTACTTTACAACTAATGAGAAAGGTCTGCAGTCTAATCGAAACATAACTCCACCAAGGTCTTTCGATGATAGTGATTCCTATAATCAATTCTTTTCACAAACGAATATAGTGGAAGATATAGAAGATGAGAAAAAGGAGTCGGAAAAGAGTGAAGAAGAAGGCACAGCACCTTTACCAATGTATACAGGAGAGGCCGATATGGGTGTGGATGCAGAGCTAAAATATAATAACACTAGTTATAATGATGATTCTAATATTAGTAATTTGACCAGAGGAAATGTGTTGGATGAAGGTTGTTGACCTAAAATTAAAAATTAAAGATAATAAAATAACATTTTCTAGTGGAATGAGTTGTGATCTGACTCCTGGTCTGTACTCTCTAATTTTTCTTAGAAAACCTGAAAACTATGATGATTAAGACTTGAAAATGTATAAAAAAATTATTTTAGAAACGAATATACATAGAGTAGGCTTTAAACCTAATAACAGAATCAAGGGAACACGAGCATACAAATATAGCCATATTATTAAGAACTTGATAGACAAAGATTTCAGTCCTGCAACGTCTACTCCACTTCGCTCAAAAACAGGTTTTGGTTGCATGACTCTTCAGACTATGTATATTTGAATGATGTACAATAAATGAGTTAGTCGAACGATTGGAAATTTTAGTAGCAGCAAAAGGAGCGGGTAACACCAGCCACAATAACGAAATTTTTTTAATATTAGAGGAATTGCGTGAAGAAAGGATTATATATTAATGAGTATAAATAGGAAGGACAAATATGTTTTACATTTATAAACATCATGTCTGTCGACAAGTTTGGACATTTTTCTGTTGATAAGGAACGATCAGAAAATTTGAAAAGACGTGTTAATTCTACTGAGGGATTATTCATCGATGAGGACGGTAATCTAAATGCTCAAAATAAACGTATCAAAAACGGATCTAAGCCTTTAGACAACAATGATCTAGCAACGAAACAATATACTGATGAGATCCTCGGAAAGTTGGGAGAAGATTTAAGAAAAATTATAACTCAAAATGTTAATCGTCGACTCACAAAAATTTCAAGCTTAGAAAATAAAATTGAATTGAATAGTAAGAGGGCAGACAGCGCTGACCAAATTTTTGCCAAAATTCTGGAAAAGATTAAAACCATTGAGGACTATATATTTAAATATGTAACAAAACCGATATCATTACCGAAAAAAACCACAATTGAGTTAGAAGGTGTCGCTTTTCAGCCTATTAGAAGAATATGATTAAGCGAGAAATCGTAAATGAGTTGCACGGACCACCTCGAAAAAACTTTCAACGAAGACGAGTGATTACAAGGGGTATAAACGATCTGTGGCAAGCAGATTTTGTTGAAATGGGAGCCTTTTCAAAATCTAATGATGGGTACCGATACTTGTTGACTGTTATAGACACATTTTCGAAATATGCTTGGGGTGAGGCATTAAAATCAAAAAATGCAAATGATGTTTCCCAAGCCATGGAGAGAATATTTAAATCGGGTCATGGAACACCAAGAAACCTGCAAACTGATGATGGCACTGAATTCTTTAATTCTTAATTTAAGGTGTTAATGAAAAATTATAGGATAAATCATTATTCAACCTTCAGTACTCTAAAAGCATCAATGGTTTAACGTTTCAATAGAACTCTTGAAGAATTAATGTGGCTTGAGTTTAGTTTCAATGGAAAATATAAGTGGATAGATATGTATAAACAATTAATTAATAAATATAATAATAGAGTGCACAGAACAATAAAAAAAAGTACAAGTAAAGTCAATTCTTCCAATGAAAGCCCAATTTTACAAACATCGTATAATCACCTTAAAATATTTGTTGTACTTAAATTCCGTAAGGGGGACCACGTTCGTATCAGAAAATTCAAACATGTCTTTGAAAAAGGGTATACACCAAACTATACAACTGAAATATTTAAAATTAGAAAGGTGAAGAATACATACCCTAAAACATACTCTCCAATTCACCTGATTTATAAAATAGTTATTTTTCAATATGTTCCTTTTGAAATTAAAGACTATCTAATGATTCTCCATCGTTCACTTAATTATTTTGTATCATCTCACCCAACCAAAATGAATTTGATTCTAGCCATTCAACATTTTCTAAAAAATCTTTTTCGATTAATCACTGATGTTTTATTGATGTCGTACCATGGTCTTCATTACTTCACTCTACAAAGTGTGTTTCATTAACATTACCTTTTCTTTTGTTATCTTTGCAAAGAATTTTTTTATTTTCTTTAACTGTAGTTATTTTGTGTGCTGTTGATCTAAACATTGTTCTATTACCATATAGTGAGGCCCCAGATAATAAAACGTTTTTATAGTGTTCAATTGTAAGACTTCGTGAACTCACTCTCTTTGCTTTGTTATGTAAAGATTCAACTTAATCTATTCTATAACAATAAACCTTTGAGCACAGACCTACAAATTCTGTCATGAGTTTACCGTTAAGCTCATCTTTAAAAAAACCCTTAACTTTTTTTTTAACTCTTTTGAAATTATATGAATTAATTCTTTCATCTGAATAGTCCGATGTATCAAATTTTGCTTCAAGATCATTACGAATATCTTTATAAAAATCCTCAGTTTTTATTGTATAGATATATGAATCAGTATCCATATAATTTAAGAGTTACTTTTCCTGAAACTTTGGCTTCATATATTGATAGTGAAAATCATACATTTTCCATTTCGATAAGTCTAATACTGCAAATCCCAAATACATTGGCTTATTAAATATAACGGACAACCTTTTCATTTGAATTGCATAGAAATTTTGAAATTTTGAAATTAAAGTTTTGGCACAATGTGCTTTTTGTCCAGTCTTCGTGCTATCCGGAGCTTCCCATGTACTAATAATTATAATATCGACCATGCGCTCGGGATTTTCCATTGTTTTTCCGTATACAGAATTATTCTTTAATTTAAAAAAATCTTTTTCAAAATTATTGTTTGCATTTTGCCTATGTAAAGTATTTGGATCAATGTAATTCTTTAACCAAGGTTTTTGTAAGAACTGAACTCCTCTATGGATCTTTTTCTGTACTAACCCATTCTGTATACATTGTTGCAAATTCCGATAATGTATTACATAATTGTTCTTATTTCCAGGTCAGCAATTAATTTTTAACCTTATCCTCTTTTGAGGCCAGACAATTTGACCAAAAAATGGAAGATCATTAAGAAGATCATGTTAACGGAACGGATATATTAAGTCCACTTCCAAGAAATAACCGTATTTGCTATTAAATGGAATATTATGAATATCAAAATTGTCTATGTCTGCAGTAGACATCCACTTAAAGTCTTCATATGGTAAAGGTTGTGACATTGCCCAACCATACAAGTTATTCGCATTCAAATATATTAAAAATGAAGACTCCTTCGAGGAATCATAATTTGACAAATATTTATTATTTGCTTTTGTATATCTATGACAACATAGAACTTAACCACCTCGAATGCTACTTTGAATAAATAAATACATATCTATATCTGTCAGCAATTCAAGTTGAATAGTTGTAGTTTTCAACATTGCCTCCCAAGATATACCTGGTGTCGTAAAATACTGACCTGGGTCAAGTGAATAAATTTGCATACAAATTTTTCGGAAGTTTTCAAAAATGTCAGTTAAAAGGAATACATCAGTTTTCAAATATAATTCTAAATAATCTTTAAGAGTGGGACATGAGAAATGGGACCAAACTTTAAGAACGTGATCATAATCTTCCTGAGAGCATTCCCTTTCCGTTACATTATTATAGAATGCTTCCCTTGGTGGGAGGGAAGTTTCCTCGAGTCTACTAGCGGAAATAAATTTGCATAGGGAAATATACCCTTCTTACGCATTAGTTGAAATTCAACATCATTACTAAAAAATGACTTAACAGTATTCATTTGATCATCAACTAAATTAGGAGCTAGGGTATCTAAACTTGATGGCATAAATCTATATGTATCGAGAAAACCAATTTCAAAACTGTTTCCACTTTCACACACACTGTTTCTACATTTCATTTTTTTTTGAGACAGAAATATAGTTTTCCTTATTTATTTATTTTCCTTTATTACGGAAATTTTACCGGGTATCTTTCCCAACTCTTGAATAAATAAATGACAGTCGTATTTCTAAAAATTATGAAAAAATACTGGTATAAATTTGTTAACTTTATAATCCAAGTTACAATTAATATGGGATGCACCTCTAAAGCGACCTGCGAAATGACAATGATATCTAACCCTATCAGTCCCTAAAACTTATAAATAAATATTTGCTGGTCATTCAAAGTCATTTTCATAGGAACTATTTTATGTAAGTAGTCATCACTTCATTTAGTTAAGTTTTTTATCAAGGAATTTACAAAACTTATTCCTGAATTTGTTCCTGTTTCTAAAACAAATTTATCTAGTTTAGAATCAAAAGCACACTTTATATAATACGCATATGATATTGGAATATGTTCATTAATATTAAATAATTTGAGGCTCACTTCCAAATTGTTTTGTTCCAGAATGCATTTAAAATCCGCGTAGACAACAAATGGAACTTGAAACTGATGTTGAACTTGGGTAAATTCCAGTGTTTATTCTGGGGGTGCGCTCTGCATCTTGTGTTTCAATGCAGGTTCCGGAAAAAATTCAAACACACATTGCAGAAAAATTTAGCCCTCCTCTGATGTCCTCTTTGAGCAGTCATTAGTCTTTGAAAGAGAAATGTATACAAATTATTTAATTCCTTAAAAGAGATAAAAATGCAGCTTCCTGGGTTCCGGAAAAATTCAAACACACATTGCAGCAGAATTGAGCCCTCCTCTGATTTCCTCTTTGAGCAGTCATTAGTCTTTGAAAGAGAAATATATACAAATTATTTAATTGCTTAAGAGAGATAAAAATGATTTTATAAGAGACCATCCACTGTCTCTCTCTTAAAATTCTTGAGTTTTAGAAACTATTTCCATGATATGTTCATGAAAGATACATTCTAAATCAGAACCTTTATTCATGATCGTCATTTTACTTTGAATACTTTTCATTTCGATTTCTTCGAATTCATCTTTAAATAGTATATCCTCTGCAAACAGTTCAAAGTTTACTTTTGCTGAAGTATAACTTTCTAATAGAATGCTGAGATGAGGTAGTAGTGACAATCAAGTTTCACTCAAGAAACTCTCAGGTAAGGTCGAGTCCGATCCATCGTTTACATACATGTAATGCAGTATTCTTCCCTTGAATCCCCCAAAAATTTTGTTGACTCTTCCGTTCAGGACAATTAGCATAATCCATAAATTATCTGATTTTAAGGGGTTTAGATGTCATAAAAATGTCACGATCATATCCATAAAGAGTACACTAAATTGCCCCCAAACCCCACACCACCATGTGACAATACTGATCACGTGACCTTTTTGCCTCATTATCAGCAATTAATATTCAGCAGGTGTTGCTGTACACGGGAGAAAGGTCGCACACTTCCCCACATCCCCATGTGACAATATTGATCAAGTATCCTTTTCCTCAATATCAGCAATTAATATTCAGCAGGTGTTGCTGTGCACATGAGAAAGGTCGCAAACCCAAAACATCTGAAGCAAGTTGCCTTAGAGGGACATGTCCGATCATGTTGGGGAATAACGTTTCCTATGATTGTAAAACTAATTTAGAAATCAAAAGAACCCCAATAAAATAAATCCCACAAGTTAATGATTCTCAGATGTCAAATATTTTCAAACAGACATATTTTTTTCGCACCAGAATGTTTAACTGGTAAATTTTTTCAAGATCTCCCCTTTCTACAAACGGGTCATAAACATATCATAAAAGGGATTCAAGCAAGAGCTACCCGAACATGCGCACCTGTCTATTACCTGACCCGGATAAGAGCGACACATGCACAAGTCTGAAGGCGCACGCCCATTGACAAAATCATGAGCCTCACGCCAACGACCTCACGGCTGAGTGTTAGCTCTAATACGTTCCCATAAGAGGGGTTGAAATCACGACCGCGCAACAACTCGCAAGTAGCCGACATATCTCAGTCAAGGAAATATTTTCCATTCTCCGTACCTGTAACTTTAACTCGAAATAAAATGTCAGAAGTTTATTTTGTACCATAATAATACATTTATTCATTTATTTTGGTATTGCAAACATTTTTGTTATATATAGAAATTAATTTTCTGCTTTGATTCCGGCGATTTGCATAGAAGAAGCAGGAGCACGTTTCCGACGTCATTTCTGGATTACAAAATGTAAAGTGTTCACCATAATTCGTAGTTTTGAGGTCATGTCCACCTCGATTCATGAACATAGTTTTTGTGTTTAGAAGGTATTGAAAATGCTGACCAATTATCTCTCCTTTAAATTGTTCAATAAATTGGTCAATTTCCTCATGAAACTTAATTTGGTTAATTTTGTTTTCTTGCACATCTTTACACATCTAGTCTCAACTTTAAAATAATGTATAAAAATTATTTTATTGTTTTGAAGCTACTTTTAAAAAATGTCAAAATAATGTATGAAACCGGTTTCCTTTAAACCTGTTTAATGACGGACAGCCCATTTCCTCGACATTAATGAGCTGACGACTCTCAAAAAACGTCTGTAGAAATCGTTTCTTTACCACACCTTTACAAATAATTTGTTTTTCGCTTGTAATTGTCCTTAGATACTTTCGAGTTTGTGGAAAACTATTTTTTCCATCCTTCCAAAAAATTTTGTGATGTGTATTGGCTAACCAAATTGCAGTCTTTCGAGATTTTGTATTTAGCAAAGTAAAATCATATGGTGATTCTATTAAAAAACTATTATTCAAGTTTGGATCTTTTTCGAACACAATTCCAATTTCCATTAGAATAAAATTATTATTATTGTCAAAGAAACCATGAACATCAATCGAAACAGTCTGTCAACATTTTTTCTAGACCGTTTAATAGGTCATATTCAATAAGAGACACAAAGCTTGGGTATTTTCATGACTTGGTGTCTTCAATTCTATTGAAATTCTCACATCAATAGGACCAGTTTTCACTGATTCGTTTTGATATAAAAGATCAACCACAATAATAGGACCCTCCAATTTAAATTCATTTGGGGTCAAAAATGGTTGTGATTCACGATTATAGTAACTAGATTGATATCTTGTATACATTTCATATAGGTGAGCATACTGATTCTTACTAAAATCAAAATTCAGATTATCATATGGATGTGACTCAGAATTCAAGTGAACTTTCAAGATTGATAAATTATTTGTGATAAGTTCTCCAGTTAGTATAAATCCAATTATTACAAATTTTGATTTTTCGCGGTTAGCCGAAATTTTCACATTCCAGCTGTGTTGACTCCCATACCCCAATGTGGGGATAGCATATGAATACCAACTCCGGAATGCGACTGGTACGTTTACACCAATTTGAATAATATCGTAAATCTTAATTGTTGCAAAATCGCTCAAAGTTACATGGGGAATTTTCCAGATTTTATTTGTAATTTCCAGTTTAAAAGTTTGTTCATTTCTGGTTTGTTCAAGATTCACCAAGATTCTTAGTTAGCATCAGCACTAGTTCGTGTTTACAATTTAACAAAACTTTTTTATAATCCTCAGCCAATCCCAACAAATTTTTTAATGGTACAGACAAATTTTAAGTGGGGATCCCGTAGAAATTTCGTCTCCACTGCTCCATCCAGAATTTAATAGGTATTGACTTTGAAGATTATCCAGAGATATACAATTTTTTAGGGTAGTAGTCATACCGACATAGACTTGACACGTTGGACTCGTTGTATTTAGTTGTTACCTAGCAGTATTTTGATGGTTACTTTTTTTTTAGTCTTGTTTTTGGATGATTACTTTTTGTATAGTACCTGTACAGTACTTGATTTTGGATGCTTACTATCTGTATAGTATCTGTAAAGTACTTGGTTTTAGATGGTAACTAAATGTTAACAAGTATAATGAGTCGCTATAGTCTCTAATTAAGAACTATCAGAGTACACAAGTTAAAGTTTCTTAGATGTGTTAGCCAAACACACTTGCAGTGAACTATCATTACCTGACCGTCATCAAAGTCACATGCCCAAGACCCAAGGACATTGAATAAAATACTTCCCCCTCATTTGTACCTGGAGTTTTAATTACAGTCAGATACAAAATTTGTAGGATCATTCAATATCTTTTTATATATTTTATTATTGTAAACATATTTCATTAAATTCATTATTAATTATATTTTATGTATATTTTTATATAATTAATTTTCTTACTCCATCCCTCTGTGGGAAACATGTCGGTTATTAATCTTCGTTCCAAACGCAGATTTTCGCTTGGTTCCCATAGATAGATGTAAAATAGTTCTCACAATGTAATCTTTCTCAGATGTTGAATTAATTTTAAAGCATTCATTTGTTCCATCCCATAATAGTATTGTAACATTTTTCGAAAGCATCATTAGCTAGCATAGGCGCGTCTTTCAATTTAATTTCTGATTCAAGTTTATGATAGAGGTGTTGGGACCTGGTAATATCGTTTTTTGTTGTCAACTATTTTTCTAGTTCTAGTTTTCTAATTCTATTCTATTTGTATACTATTTGTATGAGTAAGGCATCATTGTCTAAGATTCTGAATAAGTTTAATAAACTCTTTAATTACAATACTGATTAGCTGATCTATTTAGTAGATGTATACAAGTTGTTTAGTATCTGGTTTCTATATGTTTAATAGATGTATACAAGTTGTTTACTAGATGTATACAAGTTGTTTACTAGCTGTTAAGTATCTGGTTACTATATATTTAGTAGATGTATACAAGTTGTTTAGTATCTGGTTTCTATATGTTTAGTAGATGTATACAAGTTGTTTACTAGATGTATACAAGTTGTTTACTAGCTGTTTAGTATCTGGTTTCTATATGTTTAGTAGATGGATACAAGTTGTTTACTAGCTGCTTAGTATCTGGTTTATATATGTTTAGTATCTGTTTACTTGATTTTTACTAATTATTATTAGCTGGTTACTAGTTGTTATTAACGTCTACGAGCTTTTATAGTCTTTTGTTAAGAATGATCAAAAATTCTTGATCACTAGACGACTTTCGATGTGAAGTAAAAACTTACACTCTGATTTTCAATGTGTTTGCTATGTACGTAAGAAAGAATGCAAAGCCAAAATAGCTCAAGATTGATATATAAATCTTAGAGGAACATGCCCGATTATGTTGGGGGAAGATGTATCCTGTGATTGTAAAACTAATTAAGAAATAAATTGTTCACAAGTTGTCTAAAAGCTGTGTAGAAGCTGCTTTGATAAACAATTTTGATTCATAATTACAGATATTAAGAATATATAATAATATCATCCACTTTAACTAGTGTATTATTAAAATAAAAAATTTCCATTTTTCATGATCCTTCATCTTATGTAGGTATAATAAATGTAATCTTAACTACGATAGCTAGCCTTACATCCCGTAACTATAGTTATTAGCTACAATAAAATGTCTAGAAAAAACAAAATATATGAATGTAAAAAAAACGATTTAAAACGAACTATAATTGGGAAAGTAATTGAAATCGCTCCGGCGTAGTACAGTAAAAAACAAAAAACACTGTGATTATCCCATTTTCTATCACCATAACAAATGTGTATACCCACACCTAAATGACCAATTGTATCCTTTGTCCAAAAATGTCTGTGACTTTCACTTATAAATTTGTCACCGATAATTTAAATCCCATTAAGCAAACCACCCATTGCTAACCGTACCATAACCCCAGAGTCAAGTTGGTTACCTACAATAAACATAGGTGGTGGTGTAAAGGATTGCTAAAATGCCTCGACGCAGGCGCAAATGTCATAAAAAATGATCATAAAAATATAATTAGGAAAGTATTTTTTATTTGCGAACCATTTATAACTGTTACCAACAACACAAATAGTTATGTTACAAAGGATTTGCTTAAATGCCTCGACGCAGGCGCAAAGGTCAAGGTATTGGAAAAAAATTCATGGAATATTATCCCTTCATAAAAGAGGTCATAAAATATATAATTAGGAAAGTATTTTTTATTTGCGAACAATTTATAAATGTTACCAACAACACATATAGTTGTTACAAAGGATTGCTAAAATACCTTGATGCAGGCGCAAAGGTCAAGGTAATGGAAAAATTCATGGAATATTATCCCTAGACCAAAAACGAAAATTTCTTCTATTTGGATAATAAAAAAATATATATTAATTCAATACTTTGATTTTTCCATCAAAATGCTTGATAAATCTAGTTGTTTGATATTCTCTAACTAATTGAGTAATATGTTTTCATGTGCCTATTTAATTTACCAAAAAACAGTATTAGTCTTCTCTCATAAAATTGATCTTTTGGATCCGTCTAATTCCCCACCGGTGAAATATATGTTCCTCATATTTAAAAGTGATAGTTTGTCATAGATGGGTACTTTTAATTCAAGTTTAAGATATTTACATCCTTCTCTAACTAATATCCTTTTATCCATCATGTAAACAGGTTTAGAATTGTATTGCGTGCTTCAACCCCTAGCCACACCCACCACTGTAACAGATTTGACTTTTCCAATGGCTGCCCCAGCTACCTTATTTGTACATTTCTTTTGATTTTCTCTTTTCCTTTCTAAGCAATGTACACAATTTTTAAACTGGTTCTGACCTCCCTCTTTAATGGAATCCTCTACTTTATTTTCGTTATATTTCTGATCTTTTCCTAACAGTAGGTTGTTAAACTTTTATTATTTTATGGGATTATTGAGCACCCGAAATCCCTGATATGAACTCATAACATGTAACTAGCAGAATATAGTAAAAGATATCAGACTCTAAAAAGACTAGATTTACCTACAATTCAATTTACCATCTACAATCCCTGGAGAAGAGTTTAGTATTTGCAGTTTAATTTTCAAATTTATTGATTTCACAGATTCCCGCTGGTGAATACCAATTTTTAACGAATGGCTGCCAACTCCATACCATTCAGACACTGGTTTACAACCTCATAGAACTGACTCTCAAGGTATCTGTAATGCACAATATATTTCTGTCTCTTTTCTTCTAATCAATATTAATAAATTTCAAAAACTGGTTTTTGAGTTCATTTTATTCTTAGAATTAAATTATTAAAAATTATTAAGCCAACAGAGATAATAATGTTTTTGTGATAGTATCCCATGAATAATTCATAATTCTTATTTGTATATTTTCAAAATTATTTATTTTAGAAAATTATTCATTAATCACATTCAAATAATATTCATAATATATCTTACAATTTTTTTAATTTATCAATAGAGTTTCCCAATTATTAATATTAAATGATATTGCATCATATCTATTTTTAAGATTAAATATTAAGAGAGATATGAAGAGACATAGCGCTGACCAACTCACATTGGTCTGCCTCACCATTAAATTTAAGACATTCTAAGTCTTATATTGAATCCCTTATACGAAAAATCATCTCCTTAGCTTCCAGTAGCAGTCGTGACAGCGGATTATTTTCGATTTCCGCATCGTGAAGATCAATTTGCTGTTGAAACTTCAAGGGACAATACGGTTTCTATGAATCTATGGTCCGAAAAGGAGTGCTCGTCAGAGACTGCCCAGTTTTTGACTGCGCCTACGAGTGAGTCTGATACCAAAGTTAGATCTATGATCGTTTGGCAAGTTTTAGTTATGAATGTAGGGACATTGCCCCTACTGCATAAGAATAGGTTCGAATTTAGAATAAAATCAAAAGAGATTCACCTCTGTCGTTGTTGACTGGGCAACCCCACTGGGTGTGATGGGAGTTGGCGTCACAGCCAATTACCAATCCGTTCTTGAGCTTTTCGCATTCCTCTGCTAGTCCTCTGACCAGCGCATCTGGGAGGTTTTCCTTCTCAAAGGCCAAATAGGCCGGTAGAACCCTTATAGAGCCACTTTGCAGCTCCAGACTTACTGCGGTGTTGTCTCCGTTGCTGTAATTGCGAAGTAGAAATATACTAAGATGCCTTTTGGCTAATATGCAGGTTCGAATTTTACCTTCAAGCATAAGCTTGTATTCCTTTGTTCCTAGTCCAGCAACCTTGCCTCCTACTACCCAAGGTTCCTGTACGAGGACTAGGTCGGCTCCGCCTTCTGTCAGGCGAAGCAGAAGTGCAGCAGACGCTGCTTTACTGTGGTGAAGGTTTATTTGTAGAAGTCTTAGTGACATCTACAGCTTCAACCTCCACCACAGTGACGTCAACCTCCTCTGTGTCGCTGAGGTCTACGTCCTCGATTGCCGGTCCGAGCGCTCGCATCTCTCTGCTTAGCGACGAATCGGTAGAGTATTTGCTATTAAATGGAATATTATGAATATCAAAATTGTCTATGTCTGCAGTAGACATCCACTTAAAGTCTTCATATGGTAAAGGTTGTGACATTGCCCAACCATACAAGTTATTCGCATTCAAATACATTAAAAATGAAGACTCCTTCGAGGAATCATAATCTGACAAATATTTATTATTTGCTTTTGTATATCTATGACAACATAGAACTTAACCACCTCGAATGCTACTTTGAATAAATAAATACATATCTATATCTGTCAGCAATTCAAGTTGAATAGTTGTAGTTTTCAACATTGCCTCCCAAGATAGACCTGGTGTCGTAAAATTCTGAGCTGGGTCAAGTGAATAAATTTGCATAAAAATTTTTCGGAAGTTTTCAAAAATTTCGGTTAAAAGGAATACATCAGTTTTCAAATATAATTCTAAATAATCTTTAAGAGTGGGACATGAGAAATGGGACCAAACTTTAAGAACGTGATCATAATCTTCCTGAGAGCATTCCCTTTCCGTTAAATTATTATAGAATGCTTCCCTTGGTGGGAGGGAAGTTTCCTCGAGTCTACTAGCGGAAATAAATATGCGTAGGGAAATATACCCTTCTTACGCATTAGTTGAAATTCAACATCATTACTAAAAAATGACTTAACAGTATTCATTTGATCATCAACTAAATTAGGAGCTAGGGTATCTAAACTTGATGGCATAAATCTATATGTATCGAGAAAACAAATTTCAAAAATGTTTCCACTTTCACACACACTGTTTCCACATTTCATTTTTTTTTTGAGACAGAAATATAGTTTTCCTTATTTATTGGTATTACGGAAATTTCACCGGGTATCTTTCCCAACTCTTGAATAAATAAATGACAGTCGTATTTCGAAAAATTATGAAAAAATACTGGTATGAATTTGTTAACTTTATAATCCAAGTTACAATTAATATGGGATGCACCTCTAAAGCGACCTGCGAAATGACAATGATATCTAACCCTATCAGTCCCTAAAACTTATAAATAAATATTTGCTGGTCATTCAAAGTCATTTTCATAGGAACTATTTTATGTAAGTAGTCATCACTTCATTTAGTTAAGTTTTTTATCAAGGAATTTACAAAACTTATTCCTGAATTTGTTCCTGTTTCTAAAACAAATTTATCTAGTTTAGAATCAAAAGCACACTTTATATAATACGCATATGATATTGGAATATGTTCATTAATATTAAATAATTGGGGGCTCACTTCCAAATTGTTTTGTTCCAGAATGCATTTAAAATCCGCGTAGACAACAAATGGAACTTGAAACTGATGTTGAACTTGGGTAAATTCCAGTGTTTATTCTGGGGGTGCGCTCTGCATCTTGTGTTTCAATGCAGGTTCCGGAAAAAATTCAAACACACATTGCAGAAAAATTTAGCCCTCCTCTGATTTCCTCTTTGAGCAGTCATTAGTCTTTGAAAGAGAAATGTATACAAATTATTTAATTCCTTAAAAGAGATAAAAATGCAGCTTCCTGGGTTCCGGAAAAATTCAAACACACATTGCAGCAGAATTGAGCCCTCCTCTGATTTCCTCTTTGAGCAGTCATTAGTCTTTGAAAGAGAAATATATACAAATTATTTAATTGCTTAAGAGAGATAAAAATGATTTTATAAGAGACCATCCACTGTCTCTCTCTTGAAAATCTTGAGTTTTAGAAACTATTTCCATGATATGTTCATGAAAGATACATTCTAAATCAGAACCTTTATTCATGATCGTCATTTTACTTTGAATACTTTTCATTTCGATTTCTTCAGATTCATCTTTAAATAGTATATCCTCTGCAAACAGTTCAAAGTTTACTTTACTAGATGTATACAAGTTGTTTACTAGCTGTTTAGTATCTGGTTTCTATATGTTTAGTAGATGGATACAAGTTGTTTACTAGCTGCTTAGTATCTGGTTTATATATGTTTAGTATCTGTTTACTTGATTTTTACTAATTATTATTAGCTGGTTACTAGTTGTTATTAACGTCTACGAGCTTTTATAGTCTTTTGTTAAGAATGATCAAAAATTCTTGATCACTAGACGACTTTCGATGTGAAGTAAAAACTTACACTCTGATTTTCAATGTGTTTGCTATGTACGTAAGAAAGAATGCAAAGCCAAAATAGCTCAAGATTGATATATAAATCTTAGAGGAACATGCCCGATTATGTTGGGGGAAGATGTATCCTGTGATTGTAAAACTAATTAAGAAATAAATTGTTCACAAGTTGTCTAAAAGCTGTGTAGAAGCTGCTTTGATAAACAATTTTGATTCATAATTACAGATATTAAGAATATATAATAATATCATCCACTTTAACTAGTGTATTATTAAAATAAAAAATTTCCATTTTTCATGATCCTTCATCTTATGTAGGTATAATAAATGTAATCTTAACTACGATAGCTAGCCTTACATCCCGTAACTATAGTTATTAGCTACAATAAAATGTCTAGAAAAAACAAAATATATGAATGTAAAAAAAACGATTTAAAACGAACTATAATTGGGAAAGTAATTGAAATCGCTCCGGCGTAGTACAGTAAAAAACAAAAAACACTGTGATTATCCCATTTTCTATCACCATAACAAATGTGTATACCCACACCTAAATGACCAATTGTATCCTTTGTCCAAAAATGTCTGTGACTTTCACTTATAAATTTGTCACCGATAATTTAAATCCCATTAAGCAAACCACCCATTGCTAACCGTACCATAACCCCAGAGTCAAGTTGGTTACCTACAATAAACATAGGTGGTGGTGTAAAGGATTGCTAAAATGCCTCGACGCAGGCGCAAATGTCATAAAAAATGATCATAAAAATATAATTAGGAAAGTATTTTTTATTTGCGAACCATTTATAACTGTTACCAACAACACAAATAGTTATGTTACAAAGGATTTGCTTAAATGCCTCGACGCAGGCGCAAAGGTCAAGGTATTGGAAAAAAATTCATGGAATATTATCCCTTCATAAAAGAGGTCATAAAATATATAATTAGGAAAGTATTTTTTATTTGCGAACAATTTATAAATGTTACCAACAACACATATAGTTGTTACAAAGGATTGCTAAAATACCTTGATGCAGGCGCAAAGGTCAAGGTAATGGAAAAATTCATGGAATATTATCCCTAGACCAAAAACGAAAATTTCTTCTATTTGGATAATAAAAAAATATATATTAATTCAATACTTTGATTTTTCCATCAAAATGCTTGATAAATCTAGTTGTTTGATATTCTCTAACTAATTGAGTAATATGTTTTCATGTGCCTATTTAATTTACCAAAAAACAGTATTAGTCTTCTCTCATAAAATTGATCTTTTGGATCCGTCTAATTCCCCACCGGTGAAATATATGTTCCTCATATTTAAAAGTGATAGTTTGTCATAGATGGGTACTTTTAATTCAAGTTTAAGATATTTACATCCTTCTCTAACTAATATCCTTTTATCCATCATGTAAACAGGTTTAGAATTGTATTGCGTGCTTCAACCCCTAGCCACACCCACCACTGTAACAGATTTGACTTTTCCAATGGCTGCCCCAGCTACCTTATTTGTACATTTCTTTTGATTTTCTCTTTTCCTTTCTAAGCAATGTACACAATTTTTAAACTGGTTCTGACCTCCCTCTTTAATGGAATCCTCTACTTTATTTTCGTTATATTTCTGATCTTTTCCTAACAGTAGGTTGTTAAACTTTTATTATTTTATGGGATTATTGAGCACCCGAAATCCCTGATATGAACTCATAACATGTAACTAGCAGAATATAGTAAAAGATATCAGACTCTAAAAAGACTAGATTTACCTACAATTCAATTTACCATCTACAATCCCTGGAGAAGAGTTTAGTATTTGCAGTTTAATTTTCAAATTTATTGATTTCACAGATTCCCGCTGGTGAATACCAATTTTTAACGAATGGCTGCCAACTCCATACCATTCAGACACTGGTTTACAACCTCATAGAACTGACTCTCAAGGTATCTGTAATGCACAATATATTTCTGTCTCTTTTCTTCTAATCAATATTAATAAATTTCAAAAACTGGTTTTTGAGTTCATTTTATTCTTAGAATTAAATTATTAAAAATTATTAAGCCAACAGAGATAATAATGTTTTTGTGATAGTATCCCATGAATAATTCATAATTCTTATTTGTATATTTTCAAAATTATTTATTTTAGAAAATTATTCATTAATCACATTCAAATAATATTCATAATATATCTTACAATTTTTTTAATTTATCAATAGAGTTTCCCAATTATTAATATTAAATGATATTGCATCATATCTATTTTTAAGATTAAATATTAAGAGAGATATGAAGAGACATAGCGCTGACCAACTCACATTGGTCTGCCTCACCATTAAATTTAAGACATTCTAAGTCTTATATTGAATCCCTTATACGAAAAATCATCTCCTTAGCTTCCAGTAGCAGTCGTGACAGCGGATTATTTTCGATTTCCGCATCGTGAAGATCAATTTGCTGTTGAAACTTCAAGGGACAATACGGTTTCTATGAATCTATGGTCCGAAAAGGAGTGCTCGTCAGAGACTGCCCAGTTTTTGACTGCGCCTACGAGTGAGTCTGATACCAAAGTTAGATCTATGATCGTTTGGCAAGTTTTAGTTATGAATGTAGGGACATTGCCCCTACTGCATAAGAATAGGTTCGAATTTAGAATAAAATCAAAAGAGATTCACCTCTGTCGTTGTTGACTGGGCAACCCCACTGGGTGTGATGGGAGTTGGCGTCACAGCCAATTACCAATCCGTTCTTGAGCTTTTCGCATTCCTCTGCTAGTCCTCTGACCAGCGCATCTGGGAGGTTTTCCTTCTCAAAGGCCAAATAGGCCGGTAGAACCCTTATAGAGCCACTTTGCAGCTCCAGACTTACTGCGGTGTTGTCTCCGTTGCTGTAATTGCGAAGTAGAAATATACTAAGATGCCTTTTGGCTAATATGCAGGTTCGAATTTTACCTTCAAGCATAAGCTTGTATTCCTTTGTTCCTAGTCCAGCAACCTTGCCTCCTACTACCCAAGGTTCCTGTACGAGGACTAGGTCGGCTCCGCCTTCTGTCAGGCGAAGCAGAAGTGCAGCAGACGCTGCTTTACTGTGGTGAAGGTTTATTTGTAGAAGTCTTAGTGACATCTACAGCTTCAACCTCCACCACAGTGACGTCAACCTCCTCTGTGTCGCTGAGGTCTACGTCCTCGATTGCCGGTCCGAGCGCTCGCATCTCTCTGCTTAGCGACGAATCGGTAGAGTATTTGCTATTAAATGGAATATTATGAATATCAAAATTGTCTATGTCTGCAGTAGACATCCACTTAAAGTCTTCATATGGTAAAGGTTGTGACATTGCCCAACCATACAAGTTATTCGCATTCAAATACATTAAAAATGAAGACTCCTTCGAGGAATCATAATCTGACAAATATTTATTATTTGCTTTTGTATATCTATGACAACATAGAACTTAACCACCTCGAATGCTACTTTGAATAAATAAATACATATCTATATCTGTCAGCAATTCAAGTTGAATAGTTGTAGTTTTCAACATTGCCTCCCAAGATAGACCTGGTGTCGTAAAATTCTGAGCTGGGTCAAGTGAATAAATTTGCATAAAAATTTTTCGGAAGTTTTCAAAAATTTCGGTTAAAAGGAATACATCAGTTTTCAAATATAATTCTAAATAATCTTTAAGAGTGGGACATGAGAAATGGGACCAAACTTTAAGAACGTGATCATAATCTTCCTGAGAGCATTCCCTTTCCGTTAAATTATTATAGAATGCTTCCCTTGGTGGGAGGGAAGTTTCCTCGAGTCTACTAGCGGAAATAAATATGCGTAGGGAAATATACCCTTCTTACGCATTAGTTGAAATTCAACATCATTACTAAAAAATGACTTAACAGTATTCATTTGATCATCAACTAAATTAGGAGCTAGGGTATCTAAACTTGATGGCATAAATCTATATGTATCGAGAAAACAAATTTCAAAAATGTTTCCACTTTCACACACACTGTTTCTACATTTCATTTTTTTTTTGAGACAGAAATATAGTTTTCCTTATTTATTGGTATTACGGAAATTTCACCGGGTATCTTTCCCAACTCTTGAATAAATAAATGACAGTCGTATTTCGAAAAATTATGAAAAAATACTGGTATGAATTTGTTAACTTTATAATCCAAGTTACAATTAATATGGGATGCACCTCTAAAGCGACCTGCGAAATGACAATGATATCTAACCCTATCAGTCCCTAAAACTTATAAATAAATATTTGCTGGTCATTCAAAGTCATTTTCATAGGAACTATTTTATGTAAGTAGTCATCACTTCATTTAGTTAAGTTTTTTATCAAGGAATTTACAAAACTTATTCCTGAATTTGTTCCTGTTTCTAAAACAAATTTATCTAGTTTAGAATCAAAAGCACACTTTATATAATACGCATATGATATTGGAATATGTTCATTAATATTAAATAATTGGGGGCTCACTTCCAAATTGTTTTGTTCCAGAATGCATTTAAAATCCGCGTAGACAACAAATGGAACTTGAAACTGATGTTGAACTTGGGTAAATTCCAGTGTTTATTCTGGGGGTGCGCTCTGCATCTTGTGTTTCAATGCAGGTTCCGGAAAAAATTCAAACACACATTGCAGAAAAATTTAGCCCTCCTCTGATTTCCTCTTTGAGCAGTCATTAGTCTTTGAAAGAGAAATGTATACAAATTATTTAATTCCTTAAAAGAGATAAAAATGCAGCTTCCTGGGTTCCGGAAAAATTCAAACACACATTGCAGCAGAATTGAGCCCTCCTCTGATTTCCTCTTTGAGCAGTCATTAGTCTTTGAAAGAGAAATATATACAAATTATTTAATTGCTTAAGAGAGATAAAAATGATTTTATAAGAGACCATCCACTGTCTCTCTCTTGAAAATCTTGAGTTTTAGAAACTATTTCCATGATATGTTCATGAAAGATACATTCTAAATCAGAACCTTTATTCATGATCGTCATTTTACTTTGAATACTTTTCATTTCGATTTCTTCAGATTCATCTTTAAATAGTATATCCTCTGCAAACAGTTCAAAGTTTACTTTTGCTGAAGTATAACTTTCTAATAGAATGCTGAGATGAGGTAGTAGTGACAATCAAGTTTCACTCAAGAAACTCTCAGGTAAGGTCGAGTCCGATCCATCGTTTACATACATGTAATGCAGTATTCTTCCCTTGAATCCCCCAAAAATTTTGTTGACTCTTCCGTTCAGGGGTTGAATTGCATTTCGCTTATGCAGCTCCGAACGGACATGGTGTGCCCACTTATTCTTTTGCAAGAAATACTTGCAGGACTGACAATACTGATTTTGGTTATTCATTTTATTTTATTCTTTTAGCTTAAACTCTTTCACGATCACTTTTTCACTTTTACTTAAGTTGTGTTTGACGTAGCAGTAGAAGGGAAACGCGGATTCTGGGACAATTAGCCTATTAATGGCCCCCGCGCCCTTACTAATTAGCATATTCATGACCCCCGCCTCTCACTAATTAACATATTAATGGCCCCCGCCTCTTCATTAATGTATGCGGGTTCTGGGACAATTAGCATAATCCATAAATTATCTGATTTTAAGGGGTTTAGATGTCATAAAAATGTCACGATCATATCCATAAAGAGTACACTAAATTGCCCCCAAACCCCACACCACCATGTGACAATACTGATCACGTGACCTTTTTGCCTCATTATCAGCAATTAATATTCAGCAGGTGTTGCTGTACACGGGAGAAAGGTCGCACACTTCCCCACATCCCCATGTGACAATATTGATCATGTATCCTTTTCCTCATTATCAGCAATTAATATTCAGCAGGTGTTGCTGTGCACGTGAGAAAGGTCGCAAATTCAAAACATCTAAAGCTGGTTGCCTTAGAGGGACATGTCCGATCATGTTGGGGAATAACGTTTCCTATGATTGTAAAACTAATTTAGAAATCAAAAGAACCCCAATAAAATAAATCCCACAAGTTAATGATTCTCAGATGTCAAATATTTTCAAACAGACATATTTTTTTCGCCCCAGAATGTTTAACTGGTAAATTTTTTCAAGATCTCCCCTTTCTACAAACGGGTCATAAACATATCATAAAAGGGATTCAAGCAAGAGCTACCCGAACATGCGCACCTGTCTATTACCTGACCGGGATAAGAGCGACACATGCACAAGTCTGAAGTCTCTGAAGTCTCACGCCAACGACCTCACGGCTGAGTGTTAGCTCTAATACGTTCCCATAATAGGGGTTGAATTCACGACCGCGCAACAACTCGCAAGAAGCCGACATATCTCAGTCAAGAAAATATTTTCCATTCTCCGTACCTGTAATTTTAACTTGAAATAAAATTTCAGAAGTTTATTTTGTACCATAATAATACATTTATTCATTTATTCTGGTATTGCAAACATTTTTGTTATATATAGAAATTAATTTTCTGCTTTGATTCCGGCGATTTGCATAGAAGAAGCAGCCGCACGTTTCCGACGTCATTTCTGGATTACAAAATGTAAAGTGTTCACCATAATTCGTAGTTTTGAGGTCATGTCCACCTCGATTCATGAACATAGTTTTTGTGTTTAGAAGGTATTGAAAATGCTGACCAATTATCTCTCCCTTAAATTGTTCAATAAATTGGTCAATTTCCTCATGAAACTTAATTTGGTTAATTTTGTTTTCTTGCACATCTTTACACATCTAGTCTCAACTTTAAAATAATGTATAAAAATTATTTTATTGTTTTGAAGCTACTTTTAAAAAGTGTCAAAATAATGTATGCATTGTTAAGAGCACAAACCCCAGCCCTTAAGGTGTGTTTCACAATAGGGAAACCGGTTTCCTTTAAACCTGTTTGTTTAATGACGGACAGCCCATTTCCTCGACATTAATGAGCTGACGACTCTCAAAAAACGTCTGTAGAAATCGTTTCTTTTCCACACCTTTACAAATAATTTGTTTTCCGCTTGTAATTGTCCTTAGATACTTTCGAGTTTGTGTAAAATTATTTTCTCCATCCTTCCAAAAAATTTTGTGATGTGTATTGGCTAACCAAATTGCAGTCTTTCGAGATTTTGTATTTAGCAAAGTAAAATCATATGGTGATTCTATTAAAAAACTATTATTCAAGTTTGGATCTTTTTCGAATACAATTCCAATTTCCATTAGAATAAAATTATTATTATTGTCAAAGAAACCCTGAACATCAATCGAAACAGTCTGTCCACATTTTTTCTAGACCGTTTAATGGGTCATATTCAATAAGAGACACTAAGCTTGGGTATTTTCATGACTTGGTGTCTTCAATTCTATTGATATTCTCACATCAATAGGACCAGTTTTCACTGATTCGTTTTGATATAAAAGATCAACCACAATAATAGGACCCTCCAATTTAAATTCATTTGGGGTCAAAAATGGTTGTGATTCACGATTATAGTAACTAGATTGATATCTTGTATACATTTCATATAGGTGAGCATACTGATTCTTACTAAAATCAAAATTCAGATTATCATATGGATGTGACTCAGAATTCAAGTGAACTTTCAAGATTGATAAATTATTTGTGATAAGGTCTCCAGTTAGTATAAATCCCATTATTACAAATTTTGATTTTTCGCGGTAAGCCGAAATTTTCACATTCCAGGTGTGTTGACTCCCATACCCCAATGTGGGGTTAGCATATGAATACCAACTCCGGAATGCGACTGGTACGTTTACACCAATTTTAATAATATCGTAAATCTTAATTGTTGCAAAATCGCTCAAAGTTACATGGGGAATTTTCCAGATTTTATTTGTACTTTCCAGTTTAAAAGTTAGTTCATTTCTGGTTTGTTCAAGATTCACCAAGATTCTTAGTTAGCATCAACACTAGTTCGTGTTTAAAATTTAACAAAACTTTTTTATAATCCTCAGCCAATCCCAACAAATTTTTTAATGGTACAGATCCCGTATAAATTTCGTCTCCACTGCTCCATCCAGAATTTAATAGGTATTGACTTTGAAGATTATCCATAGATATAAAATTTTTTAGGGTAGTAGTCATACCGACATAGACTTGACACGTTGGACTCGTTGTATTTAGTTGTTACCTAGCAGTATTTTGATGGTTACTTTTTTTTAGTTTTGTTTTTGGATGATTCCTTTTTGTATAGTACCTGTACAGTAATTGATTTTGGATGCTTACTATCTGTATAGTATCTGTAAAGTACTTGGTTTTAGATGGTAACTAAATGTTAACAAGTATTATGAGTCGCTATAGTCTCTTATTAAGAACTATCAAAGTACACAAGTTAAAGTTTCTAAGATGTGTTAGCCAAACACACTTGCAGTGAACTATCATTACCTGACCGTCATCAAAGTCACATGCCCAAGACCCAAGGACATTGAATAAAATACTTCCCCCTCATTTGTACCTGGAGTTTTAATTACAGTCAGATACAAAATTTGTGGGATCATTCAATAGAGGTGATAGAGGTGTTGGGACCTGGTAATATCGTTTTTTGTTGTCAACTATTTTTCTAGTTCTAGTTTTCTAATTCTATTCTATTTGTATACTGTTTGTATGAGTAAGGCATCATTGTCTAAGATTCTAAATAAGTTTAATAAACTCTTTAATTACAATACTGATTAGCTGGTTACTATCTATTTAGTAGATGTATACAAGTTGTTTAGTATCTGGTTTCTATATGTTTAATAGATGTATACAAGTTGTTTACTAGATGTATACAAGTTGTTTACTAGCTGCTTAGTATCTGGTTTATATCTGTTTACTTGATCTTTACTAATTATTATTAGCTGGTTACTTGTTGTTATTAACGTCTACGAGCTTTTATAGTCTTTTGTTAAGAATGATCAAAAATTCTTGATCACTAGACGACTTTCGATGTGAAGTAAAAACTTACACTCTGATTTTCAATGTGTTTGCTATGTACGTAAGAAAGAATGCAAAGCCAAAATAGCTCAAGATTGATATATAAATCTTAGAGGAACATGCCCGATTATGTTGGGGAAAGATGTATCCTGTGATTGTAAAACTAATTAAGAAATAAATTGTTCACAAGTTGTCTAAAAGCTGTGTAGAAGCTGCTTTGATACACAATTTTGATTCATAATTACAGATATTAAGAATATATAATAATATCATCCACTTTAACTAGTATATTGTTAAAATAAAACATTTCCATTTTTCATGTTCTTTCATCTTATGTAGGTATAATAAATGTAATCTTAACTACGATAGCTAGCCTTACATCCTATAACTATAGTTATTAGCTACAATAAAATGTCTAGAAAAAACAAAATATATGATTGTCAAAAAAACGATTTAAAACTAACTATAATTGGGAAAGTAATTGAAATCGCTCCGGCGTAGTACAGTAAAAAACAAAAAACACTGTGTTTACCCCATTTTCTATCACCATAACAAATGTGTATACCCACACCTAAATGACCAATTGTATCCTTTGTCCAAAAATGTCTGTGACTTTCACTTATAAATTTGTCACCGATAATTTAAATCCCATTAAGCAAACCACCCATTGCTAACCGTACCATAACCCCAGAGTCAAGTTGGTTACCTACAATAAACATAGGTGGTGGTGTAAAGGATTGCTAAAATGCCTCGACGCAGGCGCAAATGTCATAAAAAATGATCATAAAAATATAATTAGGAAAGTATTTTTTATTTGCGAACCATTTATAACTGTTACCAACAACACAAATAGTTATGTTACAAAAGATTTGCTTCAATGCCTCGACGCAGGCGCAAAGGTCAAGGTATTGGAAAAAAATTCATGGAATATTATCCCTTCATAAAAGAGGTCATAAAATATATAATTAGGAAAGTATTTTTTATTTGCGAACAATTTATAAATGTTACCAACAACACAAATAGTTGTTACAAAGGATTGCTAAAATACCTTGATGCAGGCGCAAAGGTCAAGGTAATGGAAAAATTCATGGAATTTTATCCCTTGACCAAAAACGAAAGTTTCTTCTATTTGGATAATAAAAAAATATATATTAATTCAATACTTTGATTTTTCCATCAAAATGCTTGATAAATCTAGTTGTTTGATATTCTCTTACTAATTGAGTAATATGTTTTCATGTGCCTATTTAATTTACCAAAAAACAGTATTAGTCTTCTCTCATAAAATTGATCTTTTGGATCCCTCTAATTCCCCACCGGTGAAATATATGTTCCTCATATTTAAAAGTGATAGTTTGTCATAGATGGGTACTTTTAATTCAAGTTTAAGATATTTACATCCTTCTCTAACTAATATCCTTTTATCCATCATGTAAACAGGTTTAGAATTGTATTGCGTGCCTCAACCCCTAGCCACACCCACCACTGTAACAGATTTGACTTTTCCAATGGCTGCCCCAGCTACCTTATTTGTACATTTCTTTTGATTTTCGCTTTTCCTTTCTAAGCAATGTACACAATTTTTAAACTGGTTTTGACCTCCATCTTTAATGGCATCCTCTACTTTATTTTCGTTATATTTCTGATCTTTTCCTAACAGTAGGTTGTTAAAATTTTATTATTTTATGGGATTATTGAGCACCCGAAATATAGAATATAGTAAAAGATATCAGACTCTTAAAAGACTAGACTTACCTTCAATTCAATTTACCATCTACAATCCCTGGAGAAGAGTTTAGTATTTGCAGTTTAATTTTCAAATTTATTGATTTCACAGATTCCCGCTGGTGAATACCAATTTTTAACAAATGGCTGCCAACTCCATACCATTCAGACACTGGTTCACAGCCTCATAGAACTGACTCTCAATAATAATAATGCACAATATATTTCTGTCTCTTTTCTTCTAATCAATATTAATAAATTTCAAAAACTGGTTTTGGAGTTCATTTTATTCTTAGAATTAAATTATTAAAAATTATTAAGCCAACAGAGATAATAATGTTTTTGTGATAGTATCCCATGAATAATTCATAATTCTTATTTGTATATTTTCAAAATTATTTATTTTAGAAAATTATTCATTAATCACATAATCAATATTAATAAATTTCAAAAACTGGTTTTGGAGTTCATTTTATTCTTAGAATTAAATTATTAAAAATTATTAAGCCAACAGAGATAATAATGTTTTTGTGATAGTATCCCATGAATAATTCATAATTCTTATTTGTATATTTTCAAAATTATTTATTTTAGAAAATTATTCATTAATCACATTCAAATAATTTTCATAATATTTCTTAAAACTTTTTAAATTTATCAATAGAGTTTCCCAATTATTAATATTAAATGATATTGCATCATATCTATTTTTAAGATTAAATATTAAGATAGGGTCGTCCTCGCGAGACATAGCGCTGAACAACTCACATTGGTCTGCCTCACCATTAAATTTAAGACATTCTAAGTCTTATATTGAATCCCTTATACGAAAAATCATATCCTTAGCTTCCAGTAGCAGTCGTGACAGCGGATTATTTTTGATTTCCGCATCGTGAAGATCAATTTGCTGTTGAAACTTCAAGGGACAATACGGTTTCTATGAATCTATGGTCCGAAAAGGAGTGCTCGTCAGAGACTGCCCAGTTTTTGACTGGGCCTACGAGTGAGTCTGATACCAAAGTTAGATCTATGATCGTTTGGCAAGTTTTAGTTATGAATGTAGGGACATTGCCCCTACTGCATAAGAATAGGTTCGAATTTAGAATAAAATCAAAAAGAGACTCACCTCTGTCGTTGTTGTCTGGGCAACCCCACTGGGTGTGATGGGCGTTGGCGTCACAGCCTATTACCAATACGTTCTTGAGCTTTTCGCATTCCTCTGCTAGTCCTCTGACCAGCGCATCTGGGGGGTTTTCCTTCTCAATGGCCAAATAGGCCGATAGAACCCTTATAGAGCCACTTTGCAGCTCCAGGCTTACTGCGGTGTTGTCTCCGTTGCTGTAATTGCGAAGTAGAAATATACTAAGATGCCTTTTGGCTAATATGCAGGTTCGAATTTTACCTTCAAGCATAAGCTTGTATTCCTTTGTTCCTAGTCCAGCAACCTTGCCTCCTACTACCCAAGGTTCCTGTACGAGGACTAGGTCGGCTCCGCCTTCTGTCAGGCGAAGCAGAAGTGCAGCAGACGCTGCTTCACTGTGGTGAAGGTTTATTTGTAGAAGTCTTAGTGACATCTACAGCTTCAACCTCCACCACAGTGACGTCGGCCTCCTCTGTGTCGCTGAGGTCTACGTCCTCGATTGCCGGTCCGAGCGCTCGCATCTCTCTGCTTAGCGACGAATCGGTAGAGTAGCCGTCCTCCGGCCCACCAGGTGCCTCCAACTCCTCAGCAAGCACCTGCTCGGCTGGGTTGCCGGCAGAGCTGCTAGCGGCGTTGGAGTCGCCCTTATACACTTTGATGTGTATCTCACTGAACCCGAAGTTCAGCACTCCTCGAGCAGTCTCGATCGGAGCTACTGACTCCTTGTTCAGAACCAAAACCGCCTGGTTGACATCCCCTTCATGCTCCTCCACCTTGACGACTTTCCAGCCCCTCGTGGGGAGGTGCGGGTTGCATTCTTGCAACATGAAGAGGAAGTCCTCCGGCGCCTTGATCGCTGCTGGAAGCCAGATCCTGGCTCGGGATCTACTGGGGACATCGCACCAGTCAAGCGCAATGATGTTCGCCCTTTCGTTAACCTCGCCGAGCTTGCTCGTCGCCTGTTTGTACATGTCAGCCGACCGCTGACTGTCGCATGCCACCACCTTGACGCTGCCCTGGTACCAGCCCGCGTCCATGCAGCAGGGCGAGGTGCCTGGCTTCTCTCGTACCATGCGCAGGCAAATGAGGGAAAGGTGGGACTCCACTGCCTTCCACTTGTTTCTGGGGATCCTGCCCTCCGGATTTCCCCTGTCAATCAGGCCAAGTAATACACGATTCTTTGTGAATTCGGCGAAAGAGACCGATGGCTGGATCTTAGATCTCTTCGCCGATGGTCCGGGTAGTTCGAGGGATCGCTGCCTTTTCGCCAGAGTCGCCTCTTGAGTGGGCTTTTCCTGCCCGTAGTTTGGAAGCACCTTCCTTGCCCACTCTACCTTTATTAGCCATTCAGGCGAAGGCGTGGCAACGGTGCTCCTGGTGTGTGAACGCAGAGTCTGGGCGGCAGTCCGCCTTTCTGCGTATGTATATTTTTAGCACCACCGGGTGGCCGGAGCGCCTTGGCAGTGCCTACCGTTGCTTTCGGCGCAGATGCGCACGTAGCGGAGGCGTTTGCGGCTGGCTTTCTGCCACCCATCATCCCCAGTTTGGGATGCGGCCCTTTCTGGATCGTGCTGGTATGGAAGGTGGAACCAGTGTTCGTCTTATCCATGGATTTTTTATGAGTACCCGTCTCTGTATTTTTTGTTTTTGTGTTTTCTGTTTTCTGCTCCATAATTTGGTCCCACGAGTTGCGGAGAAGGGAAAAAGTCCGCCCGGGCAGAGATCCGCGATGCCCGGGTAAGGCGATAGTTAGAACAGGGGGTCGCGATGTCCCTGAGCACACCGTTTGAGACTGGGCTAGTTTTTGATCCGGGCCGCCAGCCAGGCTGACTCTTGGCACGGTCCGTATTACACCGTAGTCCGGCCCGGAGTGAGATGTTGTTTGGGAGGGGAGTTGGGTAGGTGTTGTGTTGGGAGTGGGTTTGTGTAAAGCAACTATTTAGATGCGGCTGAACAACTCGCATCGTCGGTATTGCTTCGTTGCAAAATACCCGCTGGCTGTGCGGGACTGTTTAATTACTGGGGTTTCCGTCCACGATTCCGTGTTTGACTTATCCCATCAGCTTATTCACAGTTGGCCTCGAGAGAGGTCGTCCGCTATCCGCAACCTGCGACCCGCTCGGTTGCCCCAGCTAGGCGACTTTGGAACCATCTCACAAGATCCTCAGCCGAGGGATGGAACAAATGAATGCTTTAAAATTAATTCAACATCTGAGAAAGATTACATTGTGAGAACTATTTTACATCTATCTATGGGAACCAAGCGAAAATCTGCGTTTGGAACGAAGATTAATAACCGACATGTTTCTTACAGAGGGATGGAGTAAGAAAATTAATTATATACAAATATACATAAAATATAATTAATAATGAATTTAATGAAATATGTTTACAATAATAAAATATATAAAAAAATATTGAATGATCCTAGAAACTTTGTATCTGACTGTAATTAAAACAAGTACAAACAAGGTACAAATGAAGGGGAAGTATTTTATTCAATGTCCTTGGGTCTTGGGCAAGTGACTTTGATGACGGTCAGGTAATGATAGTTCACTGCAAGTGTGTTTGGCTAACACATCTTAGAAACTTTAACTTGTGTACTTTCATAGTTCTTAATAAGAGACTATAGCGACTCATAATACTTGTTAACATTTAGTTACCATCTAAAACCAAGTACTTTACAGATACTTTACAGATAGTAAGCATCCAAAATCAAGTACGGTACAGGTACTATACAAAAAGTATCCATCCAAAAAGAAGACTAAAAAAAAGTAACCATCAAAATGTCAAGTCTATGTCGGTATGACTACTACCCTAAAAAATTGTATATCTCTGGATAATCTTCAAAGTCAATACCTATTAAATTCTGGATGGAGCAGTGGAGACGAAATTTCTACGGGATCCCCACTTAAAATTTGTCTGTACCATTAAAAAATTTGTTGGGATTGGCTGAGGATTATAAAAAAGTTTTGTTAAATTGTAAAGACGAACTAGTGTTGATGCTAACTAAGAATCTTGGTGAATCTTGAACGAACCAGAAATGAACAAACTTTTAAACTGGAAATTAAAAATAAAATCTGGAAAATTCCCTATGTAACTTTGAGCGATTTTACAAAAATTAAGATGTACGATATTATTAAAAGTTGTGTAAACCTACCAATCGCATTCCAGAGTTGGGATTTATATGTTAACCCCAAATTGGGGTTGGGAGTCAACACAGCTGAAATGTGAAATTGTCGGCTAACCGCGAAAAACCAAAATTTGCCATAATTGGATTTACACTAAATGGAGAACTTATTACAAATAACTTATCAAACTTGAGAGTTCACTTGAATTCTGAGTCATATCCATAATAATCTGAATGTTGATTTTAATAAGAATTAGTAGGCTCACCTATATGAAATGTATACAAGATTTCAATCTAGTTACTATAATCGTGAATCACCACCATTTTTGGCCCCAAATGAATTTAAATTGAAGACCCCTATTATTGAGGATGATCTTTCATATCAAAGTGAATCAGTAAAAATTGGTCCTATTGATGTGAGAATTTCAATAGAACTAAAGACACCAAGTCGTGAAAATACCCAAGCTTACTGTCTCCTCATACAAGACCGTTTAGTTGAATATAAACCACTAATCGGACTAGTACAACGAGTTGTTTAACATTAGAAAAATGTTGAAAGATACTGTTTCGATTGATGTTCAAGGTTTCTTTGATAATAATAACAATTTTATTCTAAGGAAATTGGAATTGTATTCGAAAAAGATCCAAACTTGAATAATAGTTTTTTAATAGAATCACCATATGATTTTACTTTGCTAAATACAAAATCTCGAAAGACTGCAATTTGGTTAGCCAATACACCTCACAAAATTTTTTGGAAGGATGAAGAAAATAATTTTACACAAACTCGAAAGTATCTAAGGACAAAGAAAAGAAACGATTTCTACAGACGATTTTTGAGAGTCGTCAGCTCATTAATGTCGAGGAAATGGGCTGTCCGTCATTAAAACGGTTTAAAGGAAACCGGTTTCCCTATTGTGAAACACATAATAAAAAAATATATATTAATTCAATACTTTGATTTTTCCATCAAAATGCTTGATAAATCTAGTTGTTTGATATTCTCTTACTAATTGAGTAATATGTTTTCATGTGCCTATTTAATTTACCAAAAAACAGTATTAGTCTTCTCTCATAAAATTGATCTTTTGGATCCCTCTAATTCCCCACCGGTGAAATATATGTTCCTCATATTTAATAGTGATAGTTTGTCATAGATGGGTACTTTAAATTCAAGTTTAAGATATTTACATCCTTCTCTAACTAATATCCTTTAATCCATCATGTAAACAGGTTTAGAATTGTATTGCGTGCTTCAACCCCTAGCCACACCCACCACTGTAACAGATTTGATTTTTCCAATGGCTGCCCCAGCTACCTTAACTGTACATTTCTTTTGATTTTCGCTTTTCCTTTCTAAGCAATGTACACAATTTTTAAACTGGTTTTGACCTCCCTCTTTAATGGCATCCTCTACTTTATTTTCGTCATATTTCTGATCTTTTCCTAACAGTAGGTTGTTAAACTTTTATTATTTTATGGGATTATTGAGCACCCGAAATATAGAATATAGTAAAAGATATCAGACTCTAAAAAGACTAGATTTACCTACAATTCAATTTACCATCTACAATCCCTGGAGAAGAGTTTAGTATTTGCAGTTTAATTTTCAAATTTATTGATTTCACAGATTCCCGCTGGTGAATACCAATTTTTAACAAATGGCTGCCAACTCCATACCATTCAGACACTGGTTCACAACCTCATAGAACTGACTCTCAAGGTATCTGTAATGCACAATATATTTCTGTCTCTTTTCTTCTAATCAATATTAATAAATTTCAAAAACTGGTTTTGGAGTTCATTTTATTCTTAGAATTAAATTATTAAAAATTATTAAGCCAACAGAGATAATAATGTTTTTGTGATAGTATCCCATGAATAATTCATAATTCTTATTTGTATATTTTCAAAATTATTTATTTTAGAAAATTATTCATTAATCACATTCAAATAATTTTCATAATATATCTTAAAACTTTTTAAATTTATCAATAGAGTTTCCCAATTATTAATATTAAATGATATTGCATCATATCTATTTTTAAGATTAAATATTAAGATAGGGTCGTCCTCGCGAGACATAGCGCTGAACAACTCACATTGGTCTGCCTCACCATTAAATTTAAGACATTCTAAGTCTTATATTGAATCCCTTATACGAAAAATCATATCCTTAGCTTCCAGTAGCAGTCGTGACAGCGGATTATTTTCGATTTCCGCATCGTGAAGATCAATTTGCTGTTGAAACTTCAAGGGACAATACGGTTTCTATGAATCTATGGTCCGAAAAGGAGTGCTCGTCAGAGACTGCCCAGTTTTTGACTGGGCCTACGAGTGAGTCTGATACCAAAGTTAGATCTATGATCGTTTGGCAAGTTTTAGTTATGAATGTAGGGACATTGCCCCTACTGCATAAGAATAGGTTCGAATTTAGAATAAAATCAAAAAGAGACTCACCTCTGTCGTTGTTGTCTGGGCAACCCCACTGGGTGTGATGGGCGTTGGCGTCACAGCCTATTACCAATCCGTTCTTGAGCTTTTCGCATTCCTCTGCTAGTCCTCTGACCAGCGCATTTGGGGGGTTTTCCTTCTCAAAGGCCAAATAGGCCGATAGAACCCTTATAGAGCCACTTTGCAGCTCCAGGCTTACTGCGGTGTTGTCTCCGTTGTTGTAATTGCGAAGTAGAAATATACTAAGATGCCTTTTGGCTAATATGCAGGTTCGAATTTTACCTTCAAGCATAAGCTTGTATTCCTTTGTTCCTAGTCCAGCAACCTTGCCTCCTACTACCCAAGGTTCCTGTACGAGGACTAGGTCGGCTCCGCCTTCTGTCAGGCGAAGCAGAAGTGCAGCAGACGCTGCTTCACTGTGGTGAAGGTTTATTTGTAGAAGTCTTAGTGACATCTACAGCTTCAACCTCCACCACAGTGACGTCGGCCTCCTCTGTGTCGCTGAGGTCTACGTCCTCGATTGCCGGTCCGAGCGCTCGCATCTCTCTGCTTAGCGACGAATCGGTAGAGTAGCCGTCCTCCGGCCCACCAGGTGCCTCCAACTCCTCAGCAAGCACCTGCTCGGCTGGGTTGCCGGCAGAGCTGCTAGCGGCGTTGGAGTCGCCCTTATACACTTTGATGTGTATCTCACTGAACCCGAAGTTCAGCACTCCTCGAGCAGTCTCGATCGGAGCTACTGACTCCTTGTTCAGAACCAAAACCGCCTGGTTGACATCCCCTTCATGCTCCTCCACCTTGACGACTTTCCAGCCCTTCGTGGGGAGGTGCGGGTTGCATTCTTGCAACATGAAGAGGAAGTCCTCCGGCGCCTTGATCGCTGCTGGAAGCCAGATCCTGGCTCGGGGTCTACTGGGGACATCGCACCAGTCAAGCGCAATGATGTTCGCCCTTTCGTTAACCTCGCCGAGCTTGCTCGTCGCCTGTTTGTACATGTCAGCCGACCGCTGACTGTCGCATGCCACCACCTTGACGCTGCCCTGGTACCAGCCCGCGTCCATGCAGCAGGGCGAGGTGCCTGGCTTCTCTCGTACCATGCGCAGGCAAATGAGGGAAAGGTGGGACTCCACTGCCTTCCACTTGTTTCTGGGGATCCTGCCCTCCGGATTTCCCCTGTCAATCAGGCCAAGTAATACACGATTCTTTGTGAATTCGGCGAAAGAGACCGATGGCTGGATCTTAGATCTCTTCGCCGATGGTCCGGGTAGTTCGAGGGATCGTTGCCTTTTCGCCTGAGTCGCCTCTTGAGTGGGCTTTTCCTGCCCGTAGTTTGGAAGCACCTTCCTTGCCCACTCTACCTTTATTAGCCATTCAGGCGAAGGCGTGGCAACGGTGCTCCTGGTGTGTGAACGCAGAGTCTGGGCGGCAGTCCGCCTTTCTGCGTATGTATATTTTTAGCACCACCGGGTGGCCGGAGCGCCTTGGCAGTGCCTACCGTTGCTTTTGGCGCAGATGCGCACGTAGCGGAGGCGTTTGCGGCTGGCTTTCTGCCACCCATCATCCCCAGTTTGGGATGCGGCCCTTTCTGGATCGTGCTGGTATGGAAGGTGGAACCAGTGTTCGTCTTATCCATGGATTTTTTATGAGTACCCGTCTCTGTGTTTTTTGTTTTTGTGTTTTCTGTTTTCTGCTCCATAATTTGGTCCCACGAGTTGCGGAGAAGGGAAAAAGTCCGCCCGGGCAGAGATCCGCGATGCCCGGGTAAGGCGATAGTTAGAACAGGGGGTCGCGATGTCCCTGAGCACACCGTTTGAGACTGGGCTAGTTTTTGATCCGGGCCGCCAGCCAGGCTGACTCTTGGCACGGTCCGTATTACACCGTAGTCCGGCCCGGAGTGAGATGTTGTTTGGGAGGGGAGTTGGGTAGGTGTTGTGTTGGGAGTGGGTTTGTGTAAAGCAACTATTTAGATGCGGCTGAACAACTCGCATCGTCGGTATTGCTTCGTTGCAAAATACCCGCTGGCTGTGCGGGACTGTTTAATTACTGGGGTTTCCGTCCACGATTCCGTGTTTGACTTATCCCATCAGCTTACGGACTAGTACAACGAGTTGTTTAACATTAGAAAAATGTTGAAAGATACTGTTTCGATTGATGTTCAAGGTTTCTTTGATAATAATAATAATTTTATTCTAGAGGAAATTCGAATTGTATTCGAAAAAGATCCAAACTTGAATAATAGTTTTTTAATAGAACCACCTTATGATTTTACTTTGCTAAATACAAAATCTCGAAAGACTGCAATTTGGTTAGCCAATACACCTCACAAAATTTTTTGGAAGGATGGAGAAAATAATTTTACACAAACTCGAAAGTATCTAAGGACAAAGAAAAGAAACGATTTCTACAGACGATTTTTGAGAGTCGTCAGCTCATTAATGTCGAGGAAATGGGCTGTCCGTCATTAAACAGGTTTAAAGGAAACCGGTTTTTCTATTGTGAAACACACCTTAAGGGCTGGGGTTTGTGCTCTTAACAATGCATACATTATTTTGACATTTTTTAAAATTAGCTTCAAAACAATAAAATAATTTTTATACATTATTTTAAAGTTGAGACTAGATGTGTAAAGATGTGCAAGAAAACAAAATTAACCAAATTAAGTTTCATGAGGAAATTGACCAATTTATTGAACAATTTAAAGGAGAGATAATTGGTCAGCATTTTCAATACCTTCTAAACACAAAAACTATGTTCATGAATCGAGGTGGACATGACCTTAAAACTACGAATTATGGTGAACACTTTACATTTTGTAATCCAGAAATGACGTCGGAAACGTGCGCCTGCTTCTTCTATGCAAATCGCCGGAATCAAAGCAGAAAATTAATTTCTATAAATTAATCTGGTTGATGGGCGCGGCCTGAGGTGGTCCTCGATGGCCGCACTGTCAAGGGTGGTCTTCTTCGATGAGCTCACACGTATGTGCGGGAGAAACAATATGTTATATGTGTGTGTGGCCAAGGGTGGTCCTCTTCAGCCACACTGGTAAGCGCCCGTTATAGCTGAGTGGCGGCCAGTAGCTTGTGGTTGCCTCCCGTAGGTGCGGGGGGATGCGTTAGCACCCACGCGTGAGGATGAGCCGCTGGAGGCTGCTGCTTGTAATAGCCTCCCGTGAACGCGGGAGGAATATAGTTGCTGCTGGTCGCACCGGCTGAAGCCCGCTCGGTAGTGCGGGGGAGGAGGGTGCCTTGACTTGGTTCTCATATGTGGAGATCGGGGATCCCTCGCTGGAGTCAGAGCCGGATGGCTGTACCTTCACAATTGCTGATTAGGATGACTTACGTTGGGAGGTAACTGCCCCCTTCGCCTGCTGGCCTAGAGACTCAGTCAGTGCAAAATAATAAGAGATATTTAACGGCGGTTGCTGGAGTTTTGCAATGCTATAGAACTTGTGTTCTTTATTCGTATAGAGCTTGAAGCGAACTAAACTTAAAGTTGACAAAAATGAAATTCATAGCGGCCACGCAAATATGCTGTGTTTGCCGGCTATGCACGAGCATCCGGCCAAATGCCGCGTCAGCGGTTTTGGCCGCAGCTGGGCTTCGGACATTCGGTCATCGCCTCCGTCCGGTTAGCTACTTAGTTAACTACTCCCCCCTCAAGATTGAGGCCGCTCTCGGCCGACCCTATTTCAGCGATCACCCTTCTTAGTTTTACCGCAGATCTTCTGGCACCGGTGAGTCGCATGTAGGTTAGGCCGACACAAATCAATGCGCAACATATTACTCCTGTAATTAGCGCTACCATGTGTGTCTGATTGGTGTTGATTTTATTTCCGAACTTCTGAATGTATTCCAGGTTACGTTCACTCAAGCGGTGAAGGTAGGGGAGGCTCAGAGTATTTTGACTGATGGTGATGTTCAGTGAGGGTGAGCTTGCCACCCCCGGAGTCCTCTTCTGGGCGGAGTTTTGGTTCAAAGCCAGGGTTTCGTTTACTGTGACGCGCTCACTAAAGGTGACGAGTTGCGTCCCGTGTATCCAGACCCTTGTTTCGTTGTCTACTCGTACCTGCGCTGATTGATCATTGATGATCATAATTCCCTCATCGACATAAGTGATCGGATGTAAATCGCTTGGTTGGGTCTCGCAGTGCGCAGCTCCACCTGCGTGGAGTTCTCGGGCGCATGTGGTCTTCGCTGATAGTCGGCAGAAAGTGACTCCTGGTGTTGTGGAGCAATTCTGGATCGCATACATTTCCCCATTGCATTCTGCTATTATATTATCCACTAACCTTAGCATCACATTATTATGTGCTACCGGGAACATTGTAATCTTCTTACATGCTAATTTAATTTTTGGGAACTTAATAATGAAGTGCAATATGTTAACAGACTGGAGAATTTTCACGGACGCTACGGACAAAATATCTTTTATAGGAGTGTCGGTGGGCTCCTCCATCCAAATACTTTCTAGGTCTGCGTGATCTAATATGTTTGGGCTGACTATGTTTACTTTAGCAAGCGAGATTGCCATCATTAAATTTTGAAGTTCCATTGTTAACATTCGGTTTCTGGAGAGCAATGTTTCATATAGATGGCCAGTGTCCACTTGTGAACTCTTTGCCACTTTCAGGATTTGATTTACGGTTGACGTTAATTCATTAATTTGACTTTGTATTCTGGTATTTATTTCTATTTGTCTATTGTTTGAATTGATTAATTGTGTTTCTGTGAATTTAATTCTTTCTAAATCTCCGGCGTCCGGAGTTCCTGCTACGACTTTTAACATTGATCCTACTACGCGCCTGTACTCTGAAAGGTTCGCTGAATGTCTAACGAATGCGAATTCCTCCCACACTAGTATTCGACCGTCAATAATGGGGATGTACTTGGCTTGTGAATAGTCGGTGATGTGCGCCGACGCCATGGTTAAGGAGAAGAGGATTGGGATGATTTTGGACCTGTGGAATGAATTCGGAGCTATATTTTTGTTCATGACAAGGTTGCCCACCACCAACGGAAATTAACTTAACCTTAAAAAAATATTTTATCAGCTATGCTTAAAGCTAGTAAAATTTGTGCCAAGTGGCAAAAAGGTAAAAAACTTTTTTTTTTTTAATGTTGTCCTTGTGGACCACCTTCCCCTTCCACAATCTTCTCTTCACACAATGGTGAGAGTTTGTTGCCTAGCCGATTGTTGGATTTTACAAGGACTTTTTCACCAACTTTGAACACCCTGTTCTGTCGGGCAGCATTTTCCCTGTTCCTGAGCTTGTCCTGGACGATTTTTATCTTATCCTGAATTTCATGCTGTGGTTGATCCGACTGTGATTGAAATACGTCGGCTGGCCTCTTGTCAATGACCGAATGGATAGATTTATTGTATCTGGCTGTGGCCAGCAAGATAAGCTCGACGGTGTCACTGATGCCTTTATCAATTTTAAGGCATCTAGCAAGCTCTACTAGAGTGCTGTGGAAACGTTCCACTTGTCCGTTTGAGACACTGTGGAGGGGCGGTGCATTCGAGATGCTCACGCCGAAATGGTTTTCCAGCATGGACAAAATGGTGTCCGAATTCAACGATGGTTCGTTGTCACAATATATGACCTTGGCTTTCGGGAAAACATTCAAGAGTTGTAGCAGTGCTAATTTTAATGTCCTTTATGGTTCTAGAGGGGATTGGCTGGACCATCGCAAATTTTGAGAATTTGTCAATGGATGTAAGAATATATTTTTTATCCGTTGAGAAGATGTCTATGTGTAATATTTCCCCAACCTGAGACGGGATTGGTGTTTCCCCAAGCTCCTGCTTTTTGGGATGCCTGTCATATTAAGCTTTAGCACATGTTTTGCAGTTAGCGACGATTTCGCTAGCTAGCTTGGCCATTTTCGGGAAGTAGTACTCGGAGAGTACCTGCTTTACATTTTCTTGAGCCGACCTGTGAACCCTGTTGTGTTCAGTGAACAGAATTTCTCGTCTCTCCGGGACTGCAAAAATGTCCGTTACACGATTTTTACAATACCAAAATTTTGTGGCTGGAAATTGGCGTACCAGTTGGTCCTGTATCATTGCGAGTGTGTGCAAATCGCAATGGATGGCGTTTACGCCCTTAGGAACAATTAAATCTGCGAGATCATTGAGTAATGACTCTTTGCAGGAGAAGCTGATCGCATGCCGTCTCTTGTTTCCAAAGAGTACAAAGCTGCGTTTGTGCGGAAAGCGAGCTTCCTCCAGAGTTATCTGGTTTTGGAAGCAATTTAAGGGCTTATCCGTTGCCTCAATTGTGTGGGTCAGTGACAGCTCACTGTGAATCGTGGCCGCACTTGAAAAAGCTTCTTCCTCTCCCAGAACGTTAAGTGGCTGTCTTGAGAGGGCATCCGCAAGGAGGTTTTCCTTGGCGAGCTTTCCACCGTTTGATCTTTGCATTCGGATTGGATTCCGATACCGCAAAGGTCAGTGGTTAATGGTCAGTAAAGATGTTGATATCTTTCACTGCATATAGATAGTGACGTAATTTGGCCAATGCCCAAACTATTGCTAGCAGCTCCCTTTCATTGGTGGCATAATTGATCTCTCTGTCCTTTAGGGTTCTGGAGATCATGGTAATGGGCCGTCCCTCTTGTGATAGGACTGCGCTAATGCCGTAAGCTGAGGCATCTGTCGTTAGATCAAATGCTTTTTTATAGTTGGGATACCTTAGGATGACCTCCTCGGAAGCTAGAATGTTACGCAGCTTGTGAAAAGCTAGCCGTTGCGGCTCGTTGAACTGCACCTGGATATTTTTCGACCTGTGTCTGCTGACACTACCGAATTCCCCTTTCAGGATGTCTGAAATGGGCCGAGCTATGGACGCAAAATCTTTAATAAAGCATCTATAGTAGCTGGCCAGGCCAAGGAATGATCTAACTTCGAACACGTTTTTGGGTTCAGGGAATTCCTGAATGGCCTTGGTTTTTTCTGGGTCAGTGGAAGCCCCGTTGCTGGTGACTATAAAACCCAAGAAGCTAACGCTTTTTTTGAAGAATTTAGATTTTTCAGTTGATACCCTCATATTAGCATCGTAAAGGCTTTTGAGAACCCAAACTACGTGCCGGATGTGAGAGTTTTCGTCTTCTGAGAAGACGATAACGTCATCGACATAAACATAGCAAAATTTGCCTATCTGCTCTCGCAGTATGCCGTCTATAGTTCTCTGGAAAATGCTGGCAGCATTTTTTAGTCCAAATGGCATTCTGCGAAACTCGTACTTTCCTCCATTTACGGAAAAGGAAGTCTTTTCACGGTCGCGTTCTGCCAGCGTTATTTGGTGATAGCCAGATTTTAGATCGAGCGTAGTGAAGTATTTCGCTCTGCCTAAATTCCCTAGTATCATAGAGATATTTGGCATGGGATAGCGATCAGGTATTGTCCTCTCGTTCAATTTGCGAAAGTCCAATACAAGTCACATTTTACGGGCGCCCGTTTCGTCGGTGCCCTTTTTGTCTACAACCCATTTCGGGTTATTGTAGGGGGATCTCGACTTCTGGATTATGCCATTTTTTAGCAGCTCTTGAATCTCGCCATTAAAGAAATCGGCTGCGCCCACTGGGTATGGGTAGAGTTTGGCATAAATGGGCTCCTCATCAACAGTTCTGATGGTGGCTACCACCGATGTGTTGTAAGGTAAAGCCTCATTGGGGTCCGCAAAGGCTTTTTTCCTGTCGCGGAGCATTGTTAAAAATGTCTTTCTGACCAAAGGTGGCGCATCTGAGCAATCCACTTCGGTGACATTCACATCAGGGCACGAGTGAAAATCAATTTTCTCCTCTTTGTTGCCCCATTTGATGTGGCCAGAGGCCAGGCAAAGTGATGCTCCCGCCTGTTTAAGAAGGTCGAGGCCTACGATTGCATCAAAAGAAGATAAGGGGTTTTCTACCGGGACGCATTTCAATCCTTCGAACGGTCGGATGAAATTTTTCGAGGCGCCCGTGTCAATAAGCAGTTTCATATTTATCCCCGCTACTCTTCGTCTGATGACGGGCAGCAGGGATTTTCCCCTAAAAAATGGACTACGTCTGAATCGTATTCGCAAATAGCATCATCGTTGATCTCTGCTATTGCGCTGGACGCAGCGTTGGCGTAAGATTTCCCTTCCTGATCTGAGCTTTGGGTGACGTGGTTTACCCTCTGCTGTTTTCTAGGGGCGCCTGTGCGCTCGGACGTTGCCGGTCTCCTATTCTGATAGGGTGGAGCTTGGGCAGGAATGAAAACCTTTGCAGAGGGGTCGACTTCCATCGGCTCCGGTCTACTCTGCAATTTGTTATTGCGCAGGTCAGAATGTACCTGAGCTTTAACTTGTTTGGTATAATAGGGATTTTTATTAATACCCAACTGGGGGTCTGTTTGGGAAAAATTTCTATCCTGCTGGCGCCTTTGCTCCTTTGGACTCGTCTTCCGGTCCCTATCCTCAAGACTCTTTGCAAACGATGTTGCGAACGTGTACCTCTCGTGGTTTGATTCCACTTCTTGCGCTAATGCCAACGCAGTTGGCATGTCCTTCGGCTTTGCCGAGAAGAGGACATCAGATAGGCTGCGTCTAAGGCCCGAAATAAATACCCGGAGCGCATCGTCCCGGAATTTATCACACAAAATTCTTGCCGCCGATGTCTCGTACGACATCGTGGCTTTATTTGTGAATAAGTGAGTTTTTTCTCAACCTCATCGTAATATTGCAGGAGTGTGAGGCTTCCCTGTCTGAGGGTGCCCATCTCCTGTTCAATGACGTGGATCTGCCGTTTGTCACTGTAAGTGAAATCCAAACGGTCTCTGATCGCGTCAAAATTTAAAATTGTGCCAAAGGAGGACAACACCGCATCAGCAGTGCCTTTTATTTTACTTCTTATTATAATCACTGCCTGATAATGGCGTGAACTACCATTGTACCGTCTAAATATGTGGTAGGCAGCGGTGGCGGCTTGCCTCCACGAAACATATGACTCCTGTGCCCCCGCAAATTCGGGTAGGCATTTGACAGCGTCCAGAGGCTCGCTGCATTGAACTGTGTCTATAATTTCTATGGCTGCATAAACCTTAATTTCTGGCGTTGGGGCCGAACTTCGGGACGTCGTGGGCGCAGCGCGCAATTCTGCCACTTGGCTGGTCAATGCATCGATTACTTGTCTGAACTCCCGTTCTTTTTGTAAATTTGCGGCGGCCTGCCCGGCCAGGGCGTTGTCAATAGCCGCCTGCACTACTCCTCTAAGTTGTTCAGGATCCATGAGGTCTACCCTGTCGCCCGCTGGGGGGTTTCTACGCGGGTTTTTCGGAGTGGAAGCTCAAAGGAGTTCTTCACTATCTGACCCTGAATCGCTAGCGTACTGCTTGACGCTTCTATACTTAGAAAATGGCGAGCTCATATACGCACACAAAAGGATTAGAAAACGGGGACACAGAGCCGCCAAAATGAGAGCTCGTATTTCCTCACTATATAATTCACCTAGTTAATTTTAAGGGTAGTAGATACCTGTGCCCTTGCATAAAAATTATTGTAGTGGTAAAAATTTTAAAATTATAATATTGTAAATTATAAGAGATATAGGGTATATAAGACTGACACACAGCCTCGACTTATAGTCAAAATATTTCAAATCAGAAAAATGAATGAATTTAACGTAATATATTTATATATTTTATTTTCGTTAATCAAATCCCGAATTTTTTCGGGCTCGGAGCCGTTTTACTCTCGTAGTATTCTTTATTAACTAGTTCTACTTTGCAGACTGGTTAGAAAATATTTAAATGAGGGGTGCACTTACATTTTATTTACTGTGGTTTCTTCCTCAAAGATAAAATTTTTTTCCAAGAATGTAAAAATCTCTAAGCGAAACCGTTGGGTTTATATTGTTGAGCGCCAATTAATCTGGTTGATGGGCGCGGCCTGAGGTGGTCCTCGATGGCCGCACTGTCAAGGGTGGTCTTCTTCGATGAGCTCACACGTATGTGCGGGAGAAACAATATGTTATATGTGTGTGTGGGCAAGGGTGGTCCTCTTCAGCCACACTGGTGAAACGCTGGTCTTCTCGGAGATGCCCGCTTGTAGGCGCGGAGGAAGCGGTCGCTTCTGGGAGCGCCCGTTATAGCTGAGTGGCGGCCAGTAGCTTGTGGTTGCCTCCCGTAGGTGCGGGGGGATGCGTTAGCACCCACGCGTGAGGATGAGCCGCTGGAGGCTGCTGCTTGTAATAGCCTCCCGTGAACGCGGGAGGAATATAGTTGCTGCTGGTCGCACCGGCTGAAGCCCGCTCGGTAGTGCGGGGGAGGAGGGTGCCTTGACTTGGTTCTCATATGTGGAGATCGGGGATCCCTCGCTGGAGTCAGAGCCGGATGGCTGTACCTTCACAATTGCTGATTAGGATGACTTACGTTGGGAGGTAACTGCCCCCTTCGCCTGCTGCCCTAGAGACTCAGTCAGTGCAAAATAATAAGAGATATTTAACGGCGGTTGCCGGAGTTTTGCAATGCTATAGAACTTGTGTTCTTTATTCGTATAGAGCTTGAAGCGAACTAAACTTAAAGTTGACAAAAATGAAATTCATAGCGGCCACGCAAATATGCTGTGTTTGCCGGCTATGCACGAGCATCCGCAGCTGGGCTTCGGACATTCGGTCATCGCCTCCGTCCGGTTAGCTACTTAGTTAACTTATATATAACAAAAATGTTCGCAATACCAAAATAAATGAATAAATGTATTATTATGGTACAAAATAAATTTCTGACATTTTATTTCGAGTTAAAATTACAGGTACGGAGAATGGAAAATATTTCCTTGACTGAGATATGTCGGCTACTTGCGAGTTGTTGCGCGGTCGTGATTTCAACCCCTATTATGGGAACGTATTAAGGCTAGCACTCAGCCGTGAGGTCGTTGGCGTGAGGCTCATGATTTTGTCAATGGGCGTGCGCCTTCAGACTTGTGCATGTGTCCCTTTTATTCCGGTCAGGTAATAGACAGGTGTGCATGTTCGGGTAGCTCTTGCTTGAATCCCTTTTATGATATGTTTATGACCCGTTTGTGGAAAGGAGAGGTCTTGGAAAAGTTACCAGTTAAACATTCTGGGGCGAAAAAAATATGTCTGTTTGAAAATATTTGACGTCTGAGAATCATTAACTTGTGGGATTTATTTTATTGGGGTTCTTTTGATTTCTAAATTAGTTTTACAATCATAGGAAACGTTATTCCCCAACATGATCGGACATGTCCCTCTAAGGCAACCTGCTTCAGATGTTTTGGGTTTGCGACCTTTCTCATGTGCACAGCAACACCCGCTGAATATTAATTGCTGATATTGAGGAAAAGGATACTTGATCAATATTGTCACATGGGGATGTGGGGATGTGTGCGACCTTTCTCCCGTGTACATAAACACCTGCTGAATATTAATTGCTGATAATGAGGCAAAAAGGTCACGTGATCAGTATTGTCACATGGTGGTGTGGGGTTGGGAGGCAATTTAGTGGCCAGCGTGGCCCCACGTTGGGCGGCATTTCATTATTTCACTTGCGAATAATTAAAAAAAACTTTATTTTATATAATTTTACAACTTTTCCTTAATACCGACTTTTATTCTACTGGTCACAATAATTCTTCTATTGAACCGATCTTCTCAGATGCAAAAACGGACTGCCTGGCAAAGGGGCGATTATCTGATAAACAAACCTCGGTATAAGAGAATTGGGGAACTCATTAAGAGTTGGACAAAGGTTGGACAAGGGTTGGAATCGGATGATCAAACTCTCTGCTCGATTGCTAAACGGATTACGCTGCAGTTTTGGGGCTCGCCGGGTGTTGACCGGATGCTTGTGTTTACATTAGCTGGACCCAGCTTAGTTTATGTTGGGAGGACAGCGGCGCAATTAAATCTTAATAATGAACTTCGATTGAAGTGGGTGAGCTAATTGGGATTCTGTGGGAAAGCTGAGTAAGGGGTTCCCAGCTAAGAATTGTTTATAAGAAATTTTGTAAGACTTGGGGAAGGCGGCTGGGCGCTCGAGCTGGAAGGCGTTCTCAGCTAAGAATTGTATATGAAGAGTTTGTTTATAAATTGGGTAAAGAGAATAGGATCATGAGTTGGAAAACTTTCATATGATTTCCATGAATAGATATTTTCATATTACCTCCATCACATTCAAAGAGTTTTGATTGTATGAACTGGAGGCGTACATAGTGTGAATTGAACAGAATTCCGTCAAATGCGTTCAGAAAATTATTAATTTTAACTGAATGCATGTTGTCTAAGTATATCTAAGTCAACAATATCGTCTTACACTTTTAAATATGGTTACATAATTTATAAGGAAATTTTATATACGTTTTCATGTTCATCTTTTACCCAAAGATGTGCATTATCGAAATTCAACAAATGAAAATCTTTTTTTTATTTTTCCTCTTCTTTTACCCAAAGATGTACATTCTCGAAATTCAACAAATGAAAATCTTTGATTTGAAACTTGAAATGATTTTTACCAAAATGTCCCCTATTGGCTACCTGAGAATGATTGTGTGTATAAATTGACAAGATCTTTCCTTTCCCACCTCCTTTCCCTGTGCGACCTCTTCTAACCAACACTCTCCTTTATTCTATGATTTTGTGTCTCCTTTAACCTGTTGGTTACACTTGTATCAAATATTTTTCAAAATCAATACTTCTCACCTCTTCTAACCAATGAATAGTCAATGTAACCTACTAGAATTACCTTAGTTGTTGAATTTAAAAAAATCTTAAGTATGCACCTCTCATCTTCAATATTATCGTTCACGGACAATAGTTAGTCTTCCAAAAATAGTCTTGAAGTGGGATACTCTGCTACGAGTAGTAGGGAAACGCGGATTCTGGGACAATTAGCATATTAATGGCCCCCGCCCCCTTACTAATTAGCATATTAATGACCCCCGCCTCTCATAATTAACATATTAATGGCCCCCGCCTCTTCATTAATGTATGGGGGCTTTGGGACAATTAGCATAATCCATAAATTATCTGATTTTAAGGGGTTTAGATGTCATAAAAATGTCACGATCATATCCATAAAGAGTACACTAAATTGCCTCCCAACCCCACACCACCATGTGACAATACTGATCACGTGACCTTTTTGCCTCATTATCAGCAATTAATATTCAGCAGGTGTTTATGTACACGGGAGAAAGGTCGCACACATCCCCACATCCCCATGTGACAATATTGATCAAGTATCCTTTTCCTCAATATCAGCAATTAATAAGCTTTGAAATAAATCACTAACGGTTATAAAGTAAAAAGGAACTTGCGTGATCAAATAAAAACCTAACCAACCGAAAAAAAAGTTCGCGTTGAAAACAAAGGAGCAAATCAATAAATGAAATAATCCCCTTTGCTTACAACAATCCGCTAATTTATAATCGGCATAAAAAACCTGCTGTTCAAAAAAAAAAAAACGGTCTCAAAAAAATAAAGTTGATACAAAAAATATTTACTGAGAAACAAAATCCGAATACAATTACAAATCCAAAAATACAAATTCAACAAGAAGGAAGAGCTCAGGGCAAGCCCTCGCTAAACAGTGACGTTCAGAAAACAAACCGAAGGAAGAGCTGAGGGCAATCCCTCGCAAAAAATTTACATCCACAAAAATAAATTGAAGGAAGAGCTGAGGGCCATCCCTCGCTAAGAACAACCAAGAAGGACGACCCCAACAGGATCATCAAGGAAAACAGAAGACCTCATATTAAACCCAGGAAAAAAGAAGACAATTAGTGAGCGTATACTGATTATTTTTTTATATTTTATTTAAGTACTAAAAGAAAAAATTTTAAATAAAATCAAACGAGGTGGAAGACCTAACTAACGATTTTGAAAGAATTCTCACAATGCCTCTACCCCAACCTGCAATGGCTTCTAGCAGCCAAGCTAATAACCAAGTGAGCGATTTAATTGCACATATTGTAAATAATGAGTTGAATCCTTTGAGGAATGAGATCGTGGGTCTAAAAGCACAATTAAATCAAAATATAAAAAAGGTTGAAGATTTTCAAGTAGATGTCATTGACCCGAATATTAACTGTGAAACTTCATTTGAAATTATCAAATCAGTCAGGGAGTTTAAAGAAGAAGAAGACAAATATGTGAGTTGGAGGCAATCAGCAGAAATAGCCATGGTAGCGAAAGATTCTTTTCTGCATTGTCAACAATGAGAATGAGAAACAAAATAACTGGTACAGCAAACGATGCCCTAACACACAATGGGACTGTATTTAATTTTGACGCGATAATGGCAAGGCTGGACTTTGTTTTTAGTGACAAACGTCCAATCCATATAATTGAACAAGACTTAGGAGTGCTAAGTCAAGGGAAACTGTCCATAATGGAATATTATGGGTTAGTTAATAAAAAACGAACTCTTCTAATAAATAAAACCATTATGACTTACGGCAGAAATAAACCATTGACTGCTGAAATGAACGAAAAACACAAAAAGACAGCACTAAGGGTATTCATAACTGGCCTCAACGGCCATATCTCAGACGTAATATTTTCTATGAATCCACCAGACTTATCGAACGCTATGGTAATAGTACAAGAACTAGAAAGCAATTATTTGAAGGCATAATTCGCAAACAATGTTACATCATCACAGCGCAAAAATTATGAGTCAAATTCATTCGTGTACCAAAACTCAAATAAAATCCCAGGCAAGGTAACCATAATAACTATAATAGCAATCAGGGGAATACTAACAACTAGAGGTTTAAACAACTCGATAGCCAAAATAGAAACAATTATAATCAGAATAAAAATCATAATTGGAATCAGGGCAGACAGTTTAATCCTCAATATAATTCCCATAGTCAATGGAATTCCAATAAAGCTCAACAAAACAAGCCAGAACCGATGGAACTAGACGAATCTTTACAGATTCAGAATAGGCCAAAGTACAGTCAGGGTTAAAACAGTTATGGCAACAACAACTTTAACCAGAATAAATGGAACCAAAATAAAAAGCAGGAGACACAAACAACCCCGCAAAATAATCCATAAAACATGCAATCAAAAATATGCGACTAAATAATATCGAAGAGGACCATTTTTTAGCCCAGAATCCGGAGTAGGACTACCCTACTTAACAAGATATGATAGCAAGATAAATAAAAAACTTAAAATTTTAGTTGACACAGGAGCAACCTCCTGTTATATCAGAACAGGGATATATAAAAACAAAAACGAGCTTCCTATATATAAAAGAGTATCTACGGTTAATGGATATTCTATAATTAAATATTATCACATGGTAACGATCTTTGACACGCGTTACACATTTTATGAAATAGAAATCAGATTTTCTAATAGGTTACAACCTATTAAAAAATATAGGAGCTGTAATAGACACAGAAAAAGGAGTAATACAATATGGGGGCAAAGAAGAAAAATTAATATATGATAATGACAGTTCTTTTAACCAACTTTCCTTATCTGAAGAAAAAACAATTCTTCCATTAAAGGAATTTATTATACGAAAATACTTTGATGAAAAAGCCAAAATGAGAACTGAGTCTGAAGAGGCAAATCAAAGCAAAACAAGTTTGGGATTAAAATATCCTGAACACGCCGTCGTTGAAGTATCCGACAAAAATTCTAGTTTGGGATTCAAAAATCCTGAGCACGCCGTCCTTGAAGTATCCGACAAAAATTCTAGTTTGGGAATAAAAAGTCATGAACAAGCCGTCGTTGATTTATCCGACAACAAAGAAGTAAACATTATGAGTGAATCAATTCCAAACCAATGAATGGATTTAAAAAATTAGATAATAAATATTATCAATAAGGAGCACTCGAAGATAAATATGTGAGTCCCTTTCAGGACTGATATTCGCGGTGAAATAAACACCGAAAACGACAGAGCTATTTATAGCAAACAGTATCCGTACGCTCTATCGGCTTCAGATTTCGTAAACTCTGAAGCTAATCGCATGTTAAAAGAAGGAATTATAAGACCAAGCAAAAGCCCTTATAATTCTCCAGTTTTAGTGGTACCGAAAAAGGGTAATAATGAAGATGGTACCGCAAAACTCAGATTAGTTATAGACTATAAAAAACTAAATGAAAACACCATTCCGGACAGATATCCAATGCAAGATCCTTCGGTGGCAAAAAACTTTTCCACGATCGACTTGGAGTCTGGGCTTTACCAGATTCTCATGAAAGAGACAGACATTGAAAAAACTTCATTTTCTATAAATAACGGAAAATATGAATTCTTGAGAATGGCATTTGGGCTAACGAACGCTCCCAGAATAATTCAACGCGCAATGGATGATATTTTTAGAGAATAAGTAGGTAAAACATGTCATGTTTATATGGATAACATTATTATATTTTCTAAAACAGTAGAGCAACACTACAAGGACTTAATCGTCATAATTAATATATTGCTGAACGCAAATATGAAAATTTCAATTGAAAAATCAAAGTTCTTCAAATTAAAAACCACATTTCTGGGTTACGTTGTTTCTCACAATATAATCAAAATAGACCCCGAAAAAATATCTACAATTTTAAAATATTCAATTCCAAAAAACATTCGAGAGCTTAGAAGCTTCCTACCGGCTATTACAGAAAATTTATGCAAAACTACGCAAAAATTGCAAACCTCTGACAAAATATTTGGAAGGTCAAAATGGTAAAGTATCCAAAAAATGTCCCGTAAAACTGCCATATAGTTAGATGATTCAGCTGTAAAAGCTTTTAACGAGCTCAAAGATAATTTAATTGAACAAATCGAATTGGTACAACCTGATTATAATAAAAAATTCACTTTAACGACCGATGCGTCCGATCTAGCTATTGGTGCTGTTCTTTCTCAAGAAGGAAAACCAATAACCTTTATTTCAAAAACTCTTACTAAAGCCGAGCAAATATATGCAACCAATAAAAAAGAACTTTTAGCAATAGTTTGGGCGTTTAAAAATTTGCGAAACTATTTATACGGCGTAAACAATCTATACAGATCATATACCACTGTCTTTCTCGATCTCTCAAAAAAATCCAAACATAGAGATGAAAATATGGTATTCATTCATTGAAAGTTACTCTTCCAATATAATTTAGAAGCCAGGATCAACCAATGTAGTCGCTGACGCCTTTTCAAGAATTCAAATTAACAACCTAACGGACAGTAACGAGACGGTCTTGATCAAAACACGCAGCAGAGAGTAGTTTTGAGAATGTTATACCAGAAACCCGAAATCCCTTAAACCAGTTTAAGCAACAATTGCTAATAGCAACGGGGAGGTATACAATACATGAGATGGTCAATATATTCGGAAATACCAGACCTGTGCCCTGAAGCATATTTCTTCCAGGAAATTCCCTACCACAAGCTTGAGGAACCCTCCATTTCAGTATCAATTTTAAGGGAATATATTCCTCCTACTTTAGGAGACTTATACAAAATTCAAAATCCACTTAAAGAAAATTTTAAAAATAAATTCCTATATACAAAAAAATTCGTACAAGATGTAGAAAACCCTGAAGATAGAGCACTAATAATCGAGGAAACTCATTGCAGAGCACACAGGGGACTGGACGAAAATTACAAACAAATTAACAGACTATACTATTGGTCAAATTTGAACAAAAAACTCCAGGAGTACATAAAGAATTGTACCATTTGTAATTGTAACAAATATCGTAGACACCCTGTACTAATTCTTATTGGTCAAGCACCCATCCCAAATAAAGAAGTAGAAAATCAGCATATTGACATTTTATACGCTCAGAATTTAATGTTCATTACTTGTATTGATTCATCGTAAAGGAGATCCAAAATAAACAAAATAAACTTTCTTCAACACAATTTAAATCCTTCGCACAAAGATGCGGTATTAATTTATATTTCGCGGATAACGCAATAGTACGTCCAATGGACAAGCAGAAAGGGCTCATTTAACCCTTACAGAAATTGCTCGTTGCATCAAAGATGAACTTAACTTAGTTGATTATTCTGAAATTATAGTTAAAGCAGCTCAGAAATACAATATGACTATACATTCCATTACCAACCAACGACCATACGATATACTATTCCACAGTTATTAAAACAGGCACAAGAGAAAATGTTAAATTCTCACAACAAAGGCAGAAAGGAAAAGGACTATCTCGTAGCGGAAGTCATTTATGAGAAAAAGCACGGGGAAAAATAAGCTTAACTCCAGATATATAAAACAAGTAGTTAAGGAAAATTTACACAATAAGGTTATTATAAACAATAGAAATCGTACGATTCATAAAGATAACATCAAATCTTAAACACTGTTTGTCTTAAATTACAGAAAATGAATTCAATAATATTTGTATTATTGATAGTAGCAGCCACCAATTCCGAAATAATGGATTACACGAACCATGATTTTTTCCTCTACAAGGATACAAAAGACATTCTTATTTATGATTCATACGCTGACCTATTTCATATAACTAATTTAAGTTTATATAAAGACAATCAAACTCGAATCAACACACATAAACAAAAGTAATAATTTACAGTGGCAAATTTCCTATGAGTTAGTTATCATTAAAATGCTTGTCTCACAAATTTCACCCAGTAGGGCAAAAAGAGGAATCAATGGAATTGGCACCCTTTGGAAATGGATAGCAGGGACTCCCGATCACGATGATTTGATAACGGTCCAAAATAAAATTTATGATTTAATCCAAAATAATAACAATCAATATGTTATTAATTCAAAATTATTTAAAGAAATAAAAACCCTATCTGAGAATCTTCAAACAGTTCTTTCAAACCTAGAATTCCCATTCAGAAAACACCGTCTTCGCTTACTCACTTACGAACTGTTAATTGACAATCATGTCGCTAAATGTAACAATAGATATTATGTAATTTCTAATTTTAAGACAGAAATAATTAATAATTATGGCACTTTAAGCCCAGAAAATACTTGTTTTACTAGTCTACTAAATGGAGAAAAATCCGTTTGTAATAAAATCAGGGAATACAATAAAAAAATTGATGTAATCCAAGAAGGAGCCATTTTTATAAATGGTTATAATACTGTTAATGATACTCATTTAAATGGGTCATTTTTAATTACTTTTAATAGTACTACTAGAATAAATAATATATCCTACTCTAATCTTGACCATAAGATAATAGAACATGTCACTGCTAAACAGTATAATGATTTTTTAGTATCCGAATATCTTATGTCAAATGATTCGGAACTTTCATTCGATAACATTAACATATTAAACCCATTTATTCAAATTAAACAAACACAAATTCCAATAACGTTAATACTGATCATATTAACTTTAATATATGTAATTTTCACGCTTGTATTTAAATTCAAAAAATATCTAATATTCAAACCACGGCAAATTCATATTGAAATAACACCCGAAAATAATATGTCCGAATTGTCGAAATGTCGAATTGATAAATCATCTAAATTCAGTTTATACGACACTTCCAATGAATCGGGACGATTCAATTTAGAAGGGGCAGAGTTATCCAGCTCATGATCCCAGCCTAATTACCCAATTTATAAACAACCTCTTCATACACAATTCTTAGCTGAGAACGCTTTCCAGCTCGAGCGCCCACCCGCCTTCCCAAAGTCGTAAACAATTTCTTATAAACAATTCCTAGCTGGGAACCCCTTACTCAGCGTTCCCACAGAATCCCAATTAGCTCCCCCACTTCAATCGAAGTTCATTATTAACTAACATAAACTAAGCTGGGTCCAGCTTATGTAAGCACAAGCATCCGGTCAACACACGGCGAGCCCCAAAACTGCAGCGTAATCCGCTTTGCAGTCGAGCAGAGAATTGGATCATCCGATTCCAACCCTTGTCCAACTCTTAATGAGTTCCAGTAGTAGGGAAAGACGGGTTCTGGGACAATTAGCATATTAATGGCCCCCGCCCCCCCTCCCCCCTCATTAACGTATGCGGGTTCTGGGACAATTAGCATAATCCAATAAATAAACTGATTTTAATGGGCTTTGAAGTCATAAAAATGTCACGATCATGTCTATAAAGAGTATACTTAATTGCCCCCATCGCCCCCACATCCCCATGTGACAATATTGATCATGTATCCTTCCCCTCATTATGTGCAATTAATAGTCAGGTGAGAAAGGTGCACGTGAGAAAGGTCGCACAACCATAGTATCCAAAGGTTGTTATCTTAGAGGAACATATCCGATCATGTTGGGGAAAGGTGTGATCACGTACCCTTTTGCCTCATTATCACAGGTGTTGCTGTGCACGTGTGAAAGGTCGCACACCCAAAGTATTCAAAGATGGTTATCTTAGAGGAACATGTCCGATCATGTTGGGGAATAATGTTTCCTATGATTGTAAAACTAATTTAGAAATCAAAAGAACCCCAATAAAATAAATCTCACAAGTTAATGATTCTCAGATGTGGAATATTTTCAAATACACATTTTTGTTTCCGCCCCAGAACGTTTAACTGATTCTCTCCTTTCCACAAATGGGTCATAAACATGTCATAAAAGGGATTCAAGCAAGAGCTACCCGAACATGCGCACCTGTCAATTACCTGACCGCAATAAAAGGGACACATGCACAACCCAGAAGGCGCACGCTCATTGACAAGATCATGGGCCTCACGCCAACGACCTCATACGAGCTCATACGACGTTCCCATAATAGGGGTTGAAATCACGACCGCGCAACAGCTCGCAAGTAGCCGACATATCTCAGTCAAGGAAATATTTTCCATTCTCCGTACCTGTAATTTTAACTCGAAATAAAAAGTCAGAAGTTTATTTTGTAGCATAATAATACATTTATTCATTTATTTTGGTATTGCGAACATTTTTGTTATACATAGAAATTAATTTTCTGCTTTGATTCCGGCGATTTGCATAGAAGAAGCAGGCGCACGTTTCCGACGTCATTTCTGGATTACAAAATGTAAAGTGTTCACCATAATTCGTAGTTTTGAGATCATGTCCACCTCGATTCATGAACATAGATTTTGTGTTTAGAAGATATTGAAAATGCTGACCAGTTATCTCTCCTTTAAATTGTTCAATAAATTGGTCAATTTCCTCATGAAATTTCATTTTGTTAATTCTATTTTTTTGTAGGTCTTTACACATCTAGTCTCAACTTTAAAATGATGTATAACAATTATTTTATTGTTTTGGAGCTACTTTTAAAAAATGTCAAAATAATGTATGCATTGTTTAGAGCACAAACCCCGCCCTTAAGGTGTGTTTCACAATAGGGAAACCGGTTTCCTTTAAACCTGTTTAATGACGGACAGCCCATTTCCTCGATATTAATGAGCTGACGACTCCCAAAAAACTTCTGTAGAAATCGTTTCTTTTCCACACCTTTACAAATAATTTGTTTTCCGCTTGTAATTGTCCTTAGATACTTTCGAGTTTGTGGAAAACTGTTCTCTCCATCGTTCCAAAAAATTTTGTGATGTGTATTGGTTAACCAAATTGCAGTCTTTCGAGATTTTGTATTTAGCAAAGTAAAATCATATGGTGGTTCTATTAAAATACTATTATTCAAGTTTGGATCTTTTTCGAATACAATTCCAATTTCCTTTAAAATAAAATTATTATTATTATCAAAGAAACCTTGAACATCAATCGAAACAGTATCATTCAACATTTTTCTAATGTTAAACAACTCGTTGTACTAGTCCGTTTAATGGGTTATATTCAACTAAACGGTCATGTATGAGGAGACAGTAAGCTTGGGTATTTTCATGACTTGGTGTCTTCAGTTCTATTGAAATTCTCACATCAATAGGACCAGTTTTCACTGATTCGTTTTGATATGAAAGATCAACTACAATAATAGGGGCCTTCAATTTAAATTCATTTGGGGTCAAAAATGGTTGTGATTCACGATTATAGTAACTAGACTGAAATCTTGTATACATTTCATATAGGTGAGCATACTGATTCTTACTAAAATCAACATTCAGATTATCATATGGATATGACTCTGAATTCAAGTGAACTTTCAAGTTTGATAAGTTATTTGTGATAAGTTCTCCATTTAGTGTAAATCCAATTATAGCAAATCTTGGTTTTTCGCGGTTAGCCGACAAGTTCACATTCCAGCTGTGTTGACTTCCATACCCCAATTTGGGGTTAACATATGAATCCCAACTCCGGAATGCGATTGGTAGGTTTACACCACTTTTAATAATATCGTACATCTTAATTTTTGCAAAATCGCTCGGAGTTACATGGGGAATTTTCCAGGTTATATTCGTCATTTCCAACATAAAAGTTTGTTCATTTCTGGTTTGTTCAAACACATCACCAAGATTCTTAGTTAGCATCAACACTAGTTCGTGTTTACAATTTAACAAAACTTTTTTATAATCCTCAGCAAATCCCAATAAATTTTTTAATGGTACAGAAAAGTTAAAGTGGGGTCCCGTAGATATTTCGTCCCCACTGCTCCATCCGGAATTTAATAGATTTTGACTTTGAAGATTATCCAGAGATATATAATTTTTTAGGGTTGTAGTCATACCGACAAATCGTGTTTTATCAATCTCACATCCATTTATTTCGTACTTAATTTCATCCAAAAAGTAAGCCATACAATTATTTGTAAAAAAAGTGGTAACATTTTCAGTTGTAGGTCCATTCGGTGAATCTTTTCTAATAATTCCTTGAAAATTAAGGTAACTTTCGTGAGGAAGGACGTACAAGTCTTGATTTTGAATAGTAATTCGAATTTCATCGTTTGGCTTAAATGTTTGATTATACGATGAATAAGTATGAAACTCTTTCTTCGAAATACTCTCATCTGAGTAAACCTTTTCTCGAACATTTAAAATTTCGTTCATTGTTTTCCTTTCCACCTTTTATATTATACTCGAAGCTTCAAGCCTAACGACTTTAAAAATAGTTTATTTTTCAAAGTAAGTGAGCTTCTTTTTACTTTTGATCCTCTTTCTATAGCTTTACAATTAGTAATGCTTGGCTGAGGACTTAAGCTACGTCTTTTATTATAAATAATCATTCTATTAACCGAATGTGCATGCGAATCGAAACGTTTTTACCACGTAAATTCACCAAATCACCGTTTTGATCAACTATGCGTATAGATAGTGTGCTTATTTCGTCACAGTTGATTGGTAAATAAATTAGGATATGTGGTGTCACTGTCATTTTATACCCAGGCGGAACATTAGTGCCAAACTCATGTAATGTATGATTCGGTGTATTATCTACATATGAACCGCTGATTATATTACATTCCAAACGAATTGTATTAATTTTTAATATGTTCACGGTCTGATCTGATCGATAGGTTTTTGAAGGATGTGGTTCTAGTACTTTTTGATGGAAACCAAACAGCTGTCCAACCGATCTTTCCTTATTAAAGTAAACTGACTCTCCCATGGTAGTTATTTCAACTTGAAGTGTATTATTATTACTTTGAATTTTAAATGTATTTTCCAGGTTATAGTCTTTTAGTTTATTGTAAATGAAATCGGTGATATCATTCAATTCATATGATCCAGTTGGAATTGTAATAACCTTGTCACCGATGTGGAAGAGGTTATTTTTTTCATCAATATTTGGAATCGAATTATACATATTAAAATCGATAAGAGCGCACTCATATCGACCATTCAATTCGATAGGTGGATAAAAGTTTGTATTTATAATGGAACTATTTCCATTCAAGGATAATGCAAGTGATCTAGACATATTGAAATCTCTTGATAAACTGTGGGATTGTAAGTATCTAACCAAGCTTTATATTGAAATTACTCCTTAAATCATAATAAATTGATCAAATCCTTTTCTGTATCTTCCGTTATCCATTTCGTTATCCTTGCTAATTAATAGGAATCCGTGCTTGTCCTCCCAACATTTTTGACAAATTTTCACAAATGTTTCATAATTCATATCAGTGTTAATATGGTCCCGATATATATGCCGCATATTTAAATCATCTTGCTTAAACATTATAATAAAGTTGGCATTGTCACGAATCAGATGTTTAGGTATATGACTATACGTTTGACATAAATAGAGTCGATATTTTTATGTCGACCCATACAAAAATAAGATCTTATGTTATCTTGTTTTTCACAAGCTACGTCATCGAATATCATAATGGAATTGTTTTTAGCTTCACTGGGGTCTAGTACACCCTCATTATGGGAGAATGTATGATATCCCATTCCTTTAATCGGTTTGATTAATTTCTCCAAGTACTCATATTTAGGTTGATATAAACTTTTTGAAAATATATAAACATTTTCGAATTTTAATCCATTAGGACTCTCTATTAGACTTAACATAATATTAGTTTTACCACAATTCGAAGGCCCAGCACTATGTCGTGGCGGTAGATTTTTCTCGTTTTCATCGTTAATATTTCTAACTACAATTTTTTGTTTCTGACTTATTAAACGCATCTTTTAACCTAATGTACCTCATTCAATGAGAAATCTTTGATGACTAAACATCAATAAAATGGGGAAACGTTTTTATAATCGCATCAGTCGTATTTTTAATTGTAAACACGGTGGTGGTCTTGTCGATAAGCTAATTAATACATTACCGTTTGAAGCCCATATTCCGGGATATAATTTTTGTGGACCGGGTACAAAGTTACAGAAACGGTTGGAACGTGGTGATCAAGGAATAAACCCATTGGATGAAGCTTGCAAAGAGCACGATATCGCATATTCTCAAAACAAGGCATTGAGTGAACGACATAGGGCAGACTCCATATTAATTGACAAAGCCTGGTCGCGTGTCAAGGCACCAGATAGCAGTCTTGGTGAAAGAGCAGCAGCATACTTTGTTACAAATATAATGAAAGCCAAGAAAAAATTTGGTATGGGATTGAATAAAACGGAAAAGAAAGGAAGGAAAAAGATATTGAAGAATAAAATGAAGAAGACAAACCTTTCGACTGTAATTAATGCTGCTACTAAGACATTAAAAAAACAAAAACCATTAGTCATTATGAGTGCAATTAAAGTTGCACGTAAATCAATTCATCAATCAATGGGTTCTAAGAAAAATGTTAAAGTACCTCGTGTAATTAATGTACCCAAAATTGGAGGTTTTCTACCAATCGTGCCGATCTTGACAGCCCTCAGCGCTCTTGGTAGTTTAGCAAGTGGTAGTGCAGCAATTGCAAAAACAATTAACAATGCGAGAATGGCTAAGGAAGATATGGAGGAGAAAAAACGTCACAATAGGAAAATTGAAAGTGTTGCTGTAGGAGAAGGATTATATCTCAAGCCCTATAGAAAGGGTTATGGTTTCTTTCTTAAGCCCTATAGTAAGGGGAAAGGAATTAAGAAGCGAAAAAACTAATTTCTCTGCTACCCAATAGACCACTATCAAATATCGACATTATACATTTTGCTAGGAAATATATCCCACATTTTAGAGGGGTGTTTATGAGAGATCTACTCCCAGAAGCACCAAAAAGTAGGGAGTGTGGTATAGTAAACTTAGATAATTCCCGATCAAGTGGTACACATTGGGTTGCATATAATAAAAATAAAAATAATATACATTATTTCGACAGTTTTGGAAATCTTCAGCCACCTAGAGAAGTTGTGAAATACTTGGGACATAGAATACAATACAACTACGATAGAGTTCAAGACTTTGATACATACAACTGTGGACACCTGTGCCTCGCTTTTCTACTTTCTTTCGTAGAAAATGTGGAGTCAAAACCGGTATATTTAAATGGTTAATTTACATTTGGGGGGTTGAAAATCAATGTATGGGTACGTGTATGTGTGAACTCTGTATGGTATAAAAAGTGGACCTGCACGCGTTCAAATTCACAGTCTAAGTTTCTACTTCACATCGAACGTCATCTAGAGGACAAGAATTTTTGATCATTCTTAACAAAAAAAGCCTATAACTGCTCATAACAGCTCAAAACAGTTGGTGACCAGCTTATAAGAACTAGTAAACAACTAGTTAACAGCTACTAAACAGATAATAACCATCTTATAACAGCTATTAACCAGCTAAAACAAGTAGTAAGCAACTACGAAACAAGTACTGAACAACTGCTAAACAGGTAGTAAACATCAAAATACAGCTAAAAACAACGTGGAACAACTGTCTCAAGTCCAAAAAACTCAACAACCATCATGAATCGGGAAAACCAGATGAACATTGTAGTTAAAGAGTTCAATAAATTTAATAAAAAGACACTGCTATCGAAGACAAGGATGCCTGAAAATGTAAGATTCCCGATCCTCAAGGCGGAGCGCAAAACAACAAAGGTTGGAGAATCTATTGCTCTTGAGTTGGAGGAGCACATTCTGTACATGCCGGAAAGGTACACCTCTCTTCAAGATGATATCATCAATGAAATGGTTGATGGAAAATTTAATATTTATAAAAGTAATGACAATTTGTATTTAGAAATAAGTCAGTAATCATTAAAAAGATTGAGATTTTAAGAATATAACAATAAATACACTTTTTAAAATATAATGAAGAATATGTATCGAATCTTTTTTTTTTATTCGGAAATGGTATATAAATATTACAGATCTTGGCGTTCCCTAAACAGTATTTGTTTAGTAACTGAGGAGTGACTACATGAATTTCGGAAATTTTAAATCTTTCACCTATAAAGTTTGAACAATATACTACAATGAATATTTTGTCACAGTTAACCAAAGCAAGATTTGCTTTGAAGCGAAAATTCGATGATCTCAAACAAGTCAAAAATCATACGAATTTACAATTGGAGGAAACTTTTAAGCCTATTACTGAACCCTTACATGAACTTGTTAAGGAAAATAAAAAACAAAAGATTTCTAATGTAAAAGATAGTATAAAAGTAAAGCGTGAAATGAAGCAAATTAAGAAATACGATGATGATGAGAGAGAGCTTGACGATTTCTACTTTACAACTAATGAGAAAGATCCGCAGTCTAATCGAAACATAACTCCACCAAGGTCTTTCGATGATAGTGATTCCTATAATCAATTCTTTTCACAAACGAACATAGAGGAAGATATAGAAGAAGAGAAAAAGGAGAAAAGTGAAGAAGAAGGGACAACACCTTTACCAATGTATACAGGAGAGGCCGATATGGGTGTGGATGCAGAGCTAGAAGATAATAACACTAGTTATAATTATGATTTTAATATCAGTAATTTGACCAGAGGAAATGTGTTGGATAAGGGTTATGGACCTAAAAAAAGCGCAAACAATTCATTAACTTTGGGAGATAAAGAATTAAAAATTAAAAATAATAAAATAACATTTTCTAGTGGAATGAGTTGTGATCTGACTCCTGGTCTGTACTCTCTAATTTTTCTTAGTAAACCTGAAAACTATGATGATCAAGACTTGAACATGTATAAAAAAATTATTTTAGAAACGAATATACATAGAGTAGGCTTTAAACCTAATAACAGAATCAAGGGTACACGAGCATACAAATATAGCCATATTATTAAGAAGTTGATAGACAAAGATTTCAGTCCTACAACGTCTACTCCACTTCGCTCAAAAACAGGCTTTGGTTACATGACTCTTCAGAAATCAAATCCAAACTATGTATATTGGAATGATGTAAATGAGTTAGTCGAACGATTGGAAATTTTAGTAGCATCAAAAGGAGCGGGTAACACCAGCCACAATAACGAAATTTTTTTAATATTAGAGGAATTGCGTGAAGAAAGGATTATATATTAATGAGTATAAATAGGAAGGACAAATATGTTTTACATTTATAAACATCATGTCTGTCGACAAGTTTGGACATTTTTCTGTTGATAAGGAACGATCAGAAAATTTGAAAAGACGTGTTAATTCTACTGAGGGATTATTCATCGATGAGGACGGTAATCTAAATGCTCAAAATAAACGTATCAAAAACGGATCTAAGCCTTTAGACAACAATGATCTAGCAACGAAACAATATACTGATGAGATCCTCGGAAAGTTGGGAGAAGATTTAAGAAAAATTATAACTCAAAATGTTAATCGTCGACTCACAAAAATTTCAAGCTTAGAAAATAAAATTGAATTGAATAGTAAGAGGGCAGACAGCGCTGACCAAATTTTTGCCAAAATTCTGGAAAAGATTAAAACCATTGAGGACTATATATTTAAATATGTAACAAAACCGATATCATTACCGAAAAAAACCACAATTGAGTTAGAAGGTGTCGCTTTTCAGCCTATTAGAAGAATATGATTAAGCGAGAAATCGTAAATGAGTTGCACGGACCACCTCGAAAAAACTTTCAACGAAGACGAGTGATTACAAGGGGTATAAACGATCTGTGGCAAGCAGATTTTGTTGAAATGGGAGCCTTTTCAAAATCTAATGATGGGTACCGATACTTGTTGACTGTTATAGACACATTTTCGAAATATGCTTGGGGTGAGGCATTAAAATCAAAAAATGCAAATGATGTTTCCCAAGCCATGGAGAGAATATTTAAATCGGGTCATGGAACACCAAGAAACCTGCAAACTGATGATGGCACTGAATTCTTTAATTCCAAATTTAAGGTATTAATGAAAAGTTATAGGATAAATCATTATTCAACCTTCAGTACTCTAAAAGCATCAATAGTTGAACGTTTCAATAGAACTCTTAAAGAGTTAATGTGGCGTGAGTTTAGTTTCAATGGAAAATATAAGTGGATAGATATGTATAAACAATTAATTAATAAATATAATAATAGAGAGCATAGAACAATAAAAATGAGTCCAAGTAAAGTCAATTCTTCCAATGAAAAACAAATATTACAAACATCGTATAATCACCTGAAAATATTTGTTGCAAGTAAATTCCGTAAGGGGGACCACGTTCGTATCAGTAAATACAAACATGTCTTTGAGAAAGGGTATACACCGAACTATACAACTGAAATCTTTAAAATTAGAAAGGTGAAGAATACATACCCTAAAACATACTTACTTGAAGATTTAGATGGTAGCCCGATTCAGGGCGGATTCTATAAAGAAGAACTGAAAAAAACACGATTTCCCCACACATACCTAGTTGAAAAAATTGTAAGGCGAAAAGGAAATAAAGTTTTGGTTAAGTGGCTTGGGTTTTCAAAGACTAGCTGGATAAACAAGGAAGACATTTTGTAGTATAATAAATCATTTATTGAATTAATTTTTATTTACATATTATCTTATCTTATATTAAGTTTAATATTAATATTTTTGTACAATGTTTTAAATTAAAATTAAATATAATAAAAATACTTTTTACAAACTCAAAATCATTTTCATTTATATTTTCCAAAGTCTCGATCATAATAAAACATCTCCAATTAAACTGATTTATAAAATAGTTCTTTTTCAATATGTTCCTTTTGAAATTTAAGGCTATCTAATGATTCTCCATCGTTCACATAATTATTTTGTATCATCTCACCCAAGCAAAATGAATTTGATTCTAGCCATTCAACATTTTCTAAAATATCTTTTTCAATTAATCTCTGATGTTTTATTGATGTCGTACCATGGTCTTCATTACTTAACTCTAAAAATTGTGTTTCATTAACATTACGTTTTCTTTTGTTATCTTTGCCACAAAGAATTTTTTTATTTACTTTAACTGTAGTTATTTTATGTGCTTTTGATCTAAACATTGTTCTATTACCATATAGTGAGGCCCCAGTTAATAAAACGTTTTTATAGTCTTCGATTGTAAGATTTCGTGAACTCACTCCCTTTGCTTTATTATGTGAAGATTTAACTTGATCTATTCTATAACAATAAACCTTTGAGCACAGACCTACAAATTCTGTCATGAGTTTACCGTTAAGCTCATCTTTAAAAAACCCTAAACTTTTTTTGTTAACTCTTTTAAAGTTATATAGATTAATTCTTTCATCTGAATAGTCCGATGTATCAAATTTTGCTCCAAGATCATTACGAATATCTTTATAAAAATCTTCAGTTTTTATTGTATAGATAAATGAATCAGTATCCATATAATTTAAGAGTAACTTTTCCTGAAACTTTGGCTTCATATATTGATAGTGAAAATCGTACATTTTCCATTTCGATAAGTCTAATACTGCAAATCCTAAATACATTGGCTTATTAAATAGAACGGACAATCTTTTCATTTGAATTGCATAGAAATTATCATTAATTTTAGTTGCACTATGAAAATTGGATTTTGAAATTAAAGTTTTGGCACAATGTGCTTTTCGTCCAGTCTTGGAGTTATCCGGAGCTTCCCATGAACTAATAAGCTTAATATCGACCCTGCGCTCGGGATCTTCCATTGTTTTTCCGTAAACAGAATTATTCATTAATTTAAAAAAATCTTTTTCAAATTTATTTTTTGCATTTTGTCTATGTAAAGTGTTTAGATCAATGTAATTCTTTAACCAAGGCTTTTGTAAAAACTGAACACCTCTATGGATCTTTTTCAATACTAACCCATTCTGTATACATTGTTGCAAATTCCGATAATGTATTACATAATTTTTCTTATTTCCCAGGTCAGCAATTAATTTTTTTACCTTATCCTCTTTTGAGGCCAGACAATTTGACGGACAAAATGGAAGATCATTATGAAGATCATGTAAACGGTATGGATATATTAAGTCCACTTCCAAAAAATAACCGTATTTGCTATCGATTGGAATATTATTAATATCAAAATTGTCTATGTCTGTGGTAGACATCCACTTAAAATCTTTATATGGTAAAGGTTGTGACATTGCCCAACCATACAAGTTATTCGCATCTACATACATTAAAAATGAAGACTCCTTCGAGGAATCATAATCTGACAAATATTTGTTATTTGCTTTTGTATATCTATGACAACATTGAACTAAACCACCTCGAATGCTACTTTGAATAAATCTATACATATCTATATCTGTCAGCAATTCAAGTTGAATATTTGTAGATTTCAACATTGCCTCCCAAGATAGACCTGGTGTCGTAAAATACTGAGCTGGGTCAAGTGAATAAATTTGCATACAAATTTTTCGGAAGTTTTCAAAAATGTCGGTTAAAAGAAATACATCTGTTTTTAAATATAATTCTAAATAATCTTTAAGAGTGGAACAAGAGAAATGCGACCAAACTTTAAGAGCTTGATCATAATCTTCCTGAGAGCATTCCCTTTCCGTTAAATTACTATAGAATGCTTCCCTTGGTGGGAGGGAAGTTTCCTCGAGTCTACTGGCGGAATCTAAATATTCATAGGGAAATACCCTTCTTACGCATTAGTCGAAATTCTATATCATTACTGAAAAACGATTTTACAGTGTTCAATTGATCGTCAACTAAATTAGAAGCTAGGGAATCTAAACTTGATGGCATAAATCTATATGTATCGAGAAAACGAATTTCAAAACTATTTCCACTTAAACTTTTTATTTTCTTCGTGACAGAAATATAGTTTTCCTTATTTATTGGTATTACGGAAATTTCACCGGGAATCTTTCCCAACTCTTGAATAAACAAATGACAGTCGTATTTTGAAAAATTATGAAAAAATACTGGTATGAATTTGTTAACTTTATAATCCAAGTTACACTTAGAGTGGGCTGCACCTCTAAAGCGACCTGTGAAATGACAATGATCTCTAACCCTATCAGTCCCTAAATCTTTCTGACAAATAGAACAATTCAATGAATTATCAAATATTTTCTGGTCATCCAAAGTCATTTTCATAGGAACTATTTTATTAAAGTAGTCATCACTCAATTTAGTTAGATTTTTTATCAATGAATCTACAAAACTTACTCCCGAATTTTTTCCTGTTTCTAAAACAAATTTATCTAGTCTAGAATCAAAAGCACACTTTATATAATATGCATATGATATTGGAATATGTTCATTAATATTAAATAATTTAGGGCTCACTTCAAGATTTTTCGGTTCCAGAATGCATTCAAAATCCGCGTAGACAACGAATGGAACTTGAAGCTGATGTTGAACCTGGGTAAATTCCAATGTATTATTCTGGGGGTGTGGCATCTTTGAGACCTTTTTACTGCAGAGCGTTTTGTGTTTCAATGCAGCTTCCTCAGTTTTGGAAAAATTTAAACACACATTGCAGAAATATTGCGCCCTCTTCTGATTTCCTCTCTGAGCAGTCATTAGTCTTTGAAAGAGAAATATATACAAATTATTTCATTGCTTAAAAGAGATAAAAATGAATAAAAGAATTTACCTTGAAATATTTTTAATGTACATGTAATGTCCATTTCCACCTTCTTCCAAGAACATCATATTGATATGAAGAGGCTTTTCCACTTCCGATTGAAAAAGTGGTCCAATTATTTCCCTCGTCTCTTCATTATATCCGAATACGTTTAAACTCATATGAGTATTCTTCTTTAAAAAATTTTTTATACATTTTATTTCAAGGGGGAAAGTCAACCCTGTGAAATCTAATATTATTTCATCACTTATTCGAATTATCTCCAGCGATATATCAATATTATATGCCGAACATCTTTGCGGCCTGTTAACAATTTTCAAGGCAGAAATCAAAGCCCATTTAAAACAATAGTGGTCATTTTCGTTACAAACGTTAACTATTGCTTTTTTCGTTAAAAGGAAACGAGGTAGTGGTATGAAAGATGAACCAGCCATCGGTGTATTCACATTCATTTCCAAGCGAATCAATTTTATAAGAGACCATCCACTATCTCTCTCTTGAAATTCTTGTGTTTTTGAAATTATTTCCATGGTATGTTCATGGAAGATATTTTCTAAGTCAGAATCTTTGTTCATGATCGTCATTTTACTTTGAAAACTTTTCATATCAATTTCTTCAGATTCATCTTTAAAAAGTATATACTCTGCAAACAGTTCAAAGTTGACTTTTGCTGAAGTATAACTTTCTAACAGAATGCTGAGATGAGGTAGCAGGGACAATCCAGCTTCACTCAAGAAACTCTCTGGTAAGATCAAGTCCGATCCATCGTTTACATACATGTAATGTAGTATTCTTCCCTTGAATCCCTCAGCAATTTTTTTGACTCTTCCGTCAAGGGGTTGAATTGCATTTCGCTTATGCAACTCCGAACGGACATGATTTGCCCACTTATTCTTTAGCAAGAAACACTTGCAGGATTGACAAAACTGATTTTGGTTATTCATTTTTATTTTATTCGTTTTAATAAAATTCTTTTTTTCACGATCACTTTTTTCACTTTTACTCAAGTTGTGTTTGACGTAGCAGAGTATCCCACTTCAAGACTATTTTTGGTAGACTAACTATTGTCCTCGATCATTTATAGTGTTTGAAGTGGGCGTGAACGATAATATTGAAGATGAGAGATGCATACTTAAGATTTTTTTAAATTTGAAAACAATATAGGCAATTCTAGTAGGTTACATCGACTATTCATTGGTTAGAAGAGATGAGAAGTATTGATTTTGAAAAATATTTGATACAAGTGTAACCAATGGGACACCATCAAATCGATAAAGGAGACACAAAATCATAGAATAAAGGAGAGTGTTGGTTAGAAGAGATCGCACATACTTTGCTGCAGGTGGGAAAGGAAAGGTCATTTTTTAGACACACCATCATACTCAGGTAGCCAATAGGGGACAGTTTGGAAAAAATCATTTCGAGTTAGGGAAAAAACAAAGATTTTCATTTGTTGAATTTCGAGAATGCACATTTTTGGGTAAAAGAAGAGGAAAAATCAAAGATTTTCATTTGTTGAATTTCGAGAATGCATATTTTTTGGGTAAAAGAAGAAGATGAAAACCTGTAGAAATTTCCTTATAAATCGTGTAAGCATATTTAAAAGGGTAAGACGATATTGTTGACTTAGATAGACAACATGCATTCAGTTAAAATAAATAACTTTTTGAATGTATTTGACGGAATTCTGTTCAATGCACACTATGTACGGCTCCAGTTCATACAATCAAAACTCTTTGAATGTGAACGAGGTAATATAAAAACATCTATTCATGGAAACCATATGGACACCTGCGTGTGGAGCAATGATGCAGCCACTGAGGGAGTTGATACTTGTGTATGCCATCGAATTTCGGATTACAAAAAGGAAGCACTCAACATTATGAATAAATACTATAATCTAGAAAAAAGAATGAAAATGATTAAATAACATAATAAAAACATGTTCGCAGTACCAAAATAAACTTCTGACTTTTTATTTCGAGTTAAAATTACAGGTACGGAGAATGGAAAATATTTCCTTGACTGAGATATGTCGGCTTCTTGCGAGCTGTTGCGCGGTCGTGATTTCAACCCCTATTATGGGAACGTCGTATGAGCTCGTATGAGGTCGTTGGTGTGAGGCCCATGATCTTGTCAATGAGCGTGCGCCTTCTGGGTTGTGCGTGTGTCCCTTTTATTGCGGTCAGGTAATTGACAGGGTACATATTCGGGTAGCTCTTGAATGAATCTGAATCCCTTTTATGACATGTTTATGACCCATTTGTGGAAAGGAGAGAATCTTAGACAATTTACCAGTTAAACGTTCTGGGGCGGAAACAAAAATGTGTATTTGAAAATATTCCACTCAGATGTGGATCATTAACTTGTGAGATTTATTTTATTGGGGTTCTTTTGATTTCTAAATTAGTTTTACAATCATAGGAAACATTATTCCCCAACATGATCGGATATGTTCCTCTAAGATAACCATCTTTGAATACTTTGGGTGTGCGACCTTTCACACGTGCACAGCAACACCTGTGATAATGAGGCGAAAGGGTACGTGATCGGATATGTTCCTCTAAGATAACAACCTTTGGATACTATGGTTGTGCGACCTTTCTCACGTGCACCTTTCTCACCTGACTATTAATTGCACATAATGAGGGGAAGGATACATGATCAATAATGTCACATGGGGATGTGGGGGCAATGGGGGCTATCTCGTCTGAGATATCAACCTTTGGATACTAAGGGTGTGCGACCTTTCTCACGTGCACCTTTCTCACCTGACTATTAATTGCACATAATGAGGGGAAGGATACATGATCAATATTGTCACATGGGAATGTGGGGGTGATGAGGGCAATTAATTTTACTCTTTATAGACATGATCGTGACATTTTTATGACTTCAAAGCCCATTAAAATCAGTTAATTCATTGGATTATGCTAATTGTCCCAGAACCCAAATCCGCAATAACATTACACATAGATGTTGATTAATCATTCTATGAACTTTATTATTTATTGCAGACTCAATTTCACCCAGTACCTTTTGACAATTTTGCAAGCATCGGACTAGTGCTTTGATTCATTCCCTCTACCTGTCCATTCGCCTCAGGGGAACCTGTCTATTTGTGAATGAGTTATATTTCGAGTCCTTAGAAAATTTAAAAATACTAAGGAGGTAAAGCAGGACACATACATCAGTACATTCATTCATTCAGGACACATACATCAGACACATACATTTAGGGGTACTATATGATCTGCAATAGTTTTCCAGTCCTGTTATCGCTTACAAGTCTTACAAACTTTGTGTATCCATCAACAATTACTAAAATATGTCTTGATTTTTTATCTTTAGTTGTAACTGGGCCCAGATGATCAATATGTATCTGTTCAAAAGGTTTTATTTTCTTCTGAATGTTGTGTAAAAGACCTCCGTGCTTGCCCTTCGCCGTAAATTCAATACAGTCCAAACAATTTTTAATATGTTGTCCTATCTTTTCCTTTAATTTTGGTAACCAATATGTTTTCAATACAACTTCTAAGACTTTGTTGACACCTACATGTTCAAGGCCATTATGATATTTATATTTAAATAATTCCATTGCGCATTTCATGCAGTTTGTGTTCAGTCTTTTTTAGTTTAGTCTCTTTAGTTTTAGTCTCATTAGTTTTGACTTTATTTTCATCCTTACCCTGGCATATAATCAGATTTTCTTCAAACGAATTTGTATTCACTACCATTATATTAGTGCATCTGCTGTTGCATTCTTACCCCAGGCCTATGTTCCAGTATATAGTCGTAGTTTTCCAGCTCTAAAGCCAAACGCGCTATTCTGGGGTCTTGTTCCTTTTTTGTTAACGTACGTCTAAGAAAATTGCAATCTGTGTTAGTTTAGTTTTATCATACCCTAAAACGGTTAAGTGAATTAATTATTGCTAGCGTTTCCAGCTCGAAGCTGTGATGATTTTTCGTAAAAGGGATTCAATATCAGACTTATAATGTCTTAAATTTAATGGTGAGGCAGACCAATGTGAGTTGGTCAGCGCTATGTCTCGCGAGGACGACCCTATCTTAATATTAAATCTTAAAAATAGATATGATGCAATATCATTTAATATAAATAATTGGGAAACTCTATTGATAAATCTAAAAAATTGTAAGATATATTATGAATATTATTTGAATGCGATTAATTATTAATTTTCTGAAATAAATAATTTTGAAAATATACAAATAAGAATTATGTATTATTCATGGGATATTATCACAAAAACATTATTATTTCTGTTGGCTTAATAATTTTTAATAATTTAATTCTAAGAATAAAATGAACTCCAAAACCAGTTTTGTACCTATAAGGCATAACAATGTGTAATCTAGAAAGTATACATCGAAATATGAATGAATTGTATAGATATGGCATATAAATGCCAAATAAGAATAAATTGTATATCAATGGTGTAGGTATAATACCTATAAAGCATAATAATGTGTAATATAATAAATATACATTAAATCATGATTGAACTGTATAGATATGGCATATAAATATACTTAAGAATAAATGGTAGAATTTACCCATATATCACTGAAACACTATATATAAACCTAGTGAGGGTGACACTAGTACTGTAAACATGCTTTTGGAAGATCATGGGGTAAAAAACTACTATAGGGAGGTGGTCGTTGGCGGGCCCCTCCTCGTATTGGTCAAAACCTATGTTATGCATATGAGTTTGTCAATACTATAAAGACCGCCAAGCATATCCAAATAAATGTATGGATATGCATAAAAATCCTTAGAATAGTAAAAAAAAATTATGTATTGAAAAATATACATATATTTATATAAGTTAATCGTATGGATTTGAAGGAAAGAGACGGAAATATATTGTGCATTACAGATACCTTAAGAGTCAGTTCTATGAGGTTGTAAACTAGTGTCTGAATGGTATGGAGTTGGCACCCATTTGTTAAAAATTGGTATTCACCAGCGGGAATCTGTGAAAGGAATAAATTAGAAAATTAATCTGCAGATACTAAACTCTTCTCCAGGGATTGTAGATGGTAAATTGAATTGTAGGTAAATCTTGTCTTTTTAGAGTCTGATGTCTTTGACTATATTCTGCTAGTTTCATGTTATGAGTTTATATCTGGGACTTCGGGTGCTCAATAATCCCATAAAATGATAAAAGTTTAACAACCTACTGTTAGGAAAAGATCAGAAATATAACGAAAATAAGTTGGAAGATGCCATTAAAGAGGGAGGTCAGAACCAGTTTAAAAATTGTGTACATTGCTTAGAAAGGAAAAGAGAAAATCAAAAGAAATGTACAGTTTCACCGGTGGGGAATTAAAGGGATCCAAAAGATCAATTTTATGATAGAAAACTAATACTGTTTTTTGGTAAATTAAATAGGCACATGAAAACATATTACTCAATTAGTTAGAGAATATCAAACAACTAGATTTATCAAGCATTTTGATGGAAAAATCAAAGTATTGAATTAATATATATTTTTTTTATTATCCAAATAGAAGAAACTTTCGTTTTTGGTCAAGGGATAAAATTCCATGAATTTTTCCATTACCTTGACCTTTGCGCCTGCATCAAGGTATTTTAGCAATCCTTTGTAACAACTATTTGTGTTGTTGGTAACAGTTATAAATTTTTCGCAAATAAAAAATACTTTCCTAATTATATATTTTATGACCTCTTTTATGAAGGGATAATATTCCATGAATTTTTTCCAATACCTTGACCTTTGCGCCTGCGTCGAAGCATTTAAGCAAATCCTTTGTAACATAACAATTTGTGTTGTTGGTAACAGTTATAAATGGCTCGCAAAATAAAAATACTTTCCTAATTATATTTTATATGACCATTTGTTATGACCTTTGCGCCTGCGTCGAGGCATTTTAGCAATCCTTTACACCACCACCTATGTTTATTGTAGGTAACCAACTTGACTCTGGGGTTATGGTACGGTTAGGATGGGTAGTTTGCTTAATGGAATTTAAATTATTGGTGACAAATTTATAAGTGAAAGTCACAGAAATTTTTGTACAAAGGATACAACTGGTCATTTAGGTGTGGGTATACACATTTGTTATGGTGATAGAAAATGGGATAATCACAGTGTTTTTTGTTTTTTACTGTATTACGCCGGAGCGATTTCAATTACTTTCCCAATTATAGTTAGTTTTAAATCGTTTTTTGACATTCATATATTTTGTTCTTTCTAGACATTTTATTGTAGCTAATAACTATAGTTATGGGATGTAAGGCTAGCTATCGTAGTTAAGATTACATTTATTATACCTACATAAGATGAAAGAACATGAAAAATGGAAATGTTTTATTTTAACAATAAACTAGTTAAAGGGGATGATCTTATTATATATCATTTATTATACCTACATATGATGAAAGAACATAAAAAATGGAAATGTTTTATTTTAACAATATACTAGTTAAAGTGGATGATATTATTATATATTTTTAATATCTGTCATTATGAATCAAAATTGTTTATCAAAACAGCTTCTAAACAGCTTTTAGACAGCTTGTGAACAATTTATTTCTTAATTAGTTTTACAATCACAGGATACATCTCACCCCCAACATAATCGGACATGTTCCTCTAAGATTTATATATCAATCTTGAGATATTTTGGCTTTGCGTTCTGCCTCACGTACATAGCCAACACATTGAAAATCAGAGTGTAAGTTTTTACTTCACATCGAAAGTCGTCTAGTGATCAAGAATTTTTGATCATTCTTAACAAAAGACTATAAAAGCTCGTAGACGTTAATAACAACTAGTAACCAGCTAATAATAATTAGTAAACATCAAGTAAACAGATACTAAACATATAGAAACCAGATACTAAACAGCTAGTAAACAAATTGTATACATATACTAAACAACTTGTATACATCTACTAAACATATAGAAACCAGTTACTAAACAGCTTGTAAACAACTTGTATACATCTAGTAAACAACTTGTATTCATCAACTAAACACATAGAAACCAGATACAAAACAACTTGTATACATCTACTAAACAAATAGTAACCAGCTAATAAAAACTAGTAAGCAACAAATAGACATCTACTAAGCAGATAGTAGCCATCTAATAATAGCTCATAACAGTTAACAACAGCTAGTAATCAAACTCCAAGCAGCTCAACCGCCATCATGAATCACGAAAACCAGATGAGTATTGTAATTAAAGAAATTATTAAACTTATTCATAATCTTACACAATGATGCCTTACTCATACAAATAGTATACAAATAGAATAGAATTAGAAAACTAGAACTAGAAAAATAGTTGACAACAAAAACCGATATTACCAGGTCCCAACACCTCTATCATGAACTTGAATCAATTAAATGAATGAATTAAATTAAAAGACGCTCCTATGTTAGGTAATGATGTCTTCGAAATATGTTATAATGTTAATATGGGTTAGAACAAATGCATGCTTTAAAAATAATCCAACATCTGAGAGATATTAAATTGTGAGAATTATTTTACATCTATCTATGGGAACCAAGCGAAAAGCTGCGTTTGGAACGAAGATTAATAACCGACATATTTCCTACAGAGGGATGGAGTCTGAAAATTAATTATATACAAATATATATAATATATAATTCATTATGAATTTAATGAAATATATTTACAATAATAAAATATATAAAAAAATATTGAAAGATCCTACAAATTTTGATTCTGACTGTAATTAAAACTACAAGTACAAATGAAGGGGAAGTATTTTATTCAATGTCCTTGGGTCTTGGGCATGTGACTTTGATGACGGTCCGGTAATGATAGTTCACTGCAAGTTTGTTTGGCTAGCACATCTTAGAAACTTTAACTTGTGTACTTCGATAGTTCTTAATAAGAGACTATAGCGACTCATAATACTTGTTAACATTTAGTTACCATCTAAAACCAAGTACTTTACAGATACTATACAGATAGTAAGCATCCAAAATCAAGTACTGTACAGGTACTATACAAAAAGTAATCATCCAAAAACAAGACTAAAAAAAAGTAACCATCAAAATACTGCTAGGTAACAACTAAATACAACGAGTCCAACGTGTCAAGTCTATGTCGGTATGACTACTACCCTAAAAAATTGTATATCTCTGGATAATCTTCAAAGTCAATACCTATTAAATTCTGGATGGAGCAGTGGAGACGAAATTTCTACGGGATCCCCACTTAAAATTTGTCTGTACCATTAAAAAATTTGTTGGGATTGGCTGAGGATTATAAAAAAGTTTTGTTAAATTGTAAACACGAACTAGTGCTGATGCTAACTAAGAATCTTGGTGAATCTTGAACAAACCAGAAATGAACAAACTTTTAAACTGGAAATTACAAATAAAATCTGGAAAGTTCCCTATGTAACTTTGAGCGATTTTACAAAAATTAAGATGTACGATATTATTAAAAGTTGTGTAAACCTACCAATCGCATTCCAGAGTTGGGATTTATATGTTAACCCCAAATTGGGGTATGGGAGTCAACACAGCTGAAATGTGAAATTGTCGGCTAACTGCGAAAAACCAAAATTTGCCATAATTGGATTTACACTAAATGGAGAACTTATTACAAATAACTTATCAAACTTGAGAGTTCACTTGAATTCTGAGTCATATCCATAATAATCTGAATGTTGATTTTAATAAGAATTAGTAGGCTCACCTATATGAAATGTATACAAGATTTCAATCTAGTTACTATAATCGTGAATCACAACCATTTTTGGCCCCAAATGAATTTAAATTGAAGACCCCTATTATTGTGGTTGATCTTTCATTTAAAAATGAATCAGTAAAAATTGGTCCTATTGATGTGAGAATTTCAATAGAACTAAAGACACCAAGTCATGAAAATACCCAAGCTTACTGTCTCCTCATACAAGACCGTTTAGTTGAATATAACCCACTAAACGGACTAGTACAACGAGTTGTTTAACATTAGAAAAATGTTGAAAGATACTGTTTCGATTGATGTTCAAGGTTTCTTTAATAATAATAATAATTTTATTCTAAAGGAAATTGGAATTGTATTCGAAAAAGATCCAAACTTGAATAATAGTTTTTTAATAGAACCACCATATGATTTTACTTTGCTAAATACAAAATCTCGAAAGACTGCAATTTGGTTAACCAATACACATCACAAAATTTTTTGGAACGATGGAGAAAATAGTTTTCCACAAACTCGAAAGTATCTAAGGACAATTACAAGCGGAAAACAAATTATTTGTAAAGGTGTGGAAAAGAAACGATTTCTACAGACGTTTTTTGGGAGTCGTCAGTTCATTAATGTCGAGGAAATGGGCTGTCCGTCATTAAACAGGTTTAAAGGAAACCGGTTTCCCTATTGTGAAACACACCTTAAGGGCTGGGGTTTGTGCTCTTAACAATGCATACATTATTTTGACATTTTTTAAAAGTAGCTTCAAAACAATAAAATAATTTGTATACATTATTTTAAAGTTATGTTCACGCCAAAAGGGCGTTTAATTTCAGGAGGCAGTGTCGAGCGGCAGTTTTATCCAGATTTCTATATCTCGCGCGCTCGCACTGCCGTCCGCTCTCCCTCTCCATCTCTCCCCTAAGTCTCCGCTCTGCTCTGGAGCGATTAAGCTAAGTTAGGCTTAAGCAGTTCATGTTTCAAAGTGTACTAATAAACACCTACGCACGTCGCGTAAAAACCCAAAAGTACCCGCGTATTTTTATGCGTACCACTCGATCTTGGGGCTTCAATTATTTCAACGATCAAGCCGCACCGCCCCAACATTTTGGTCCAGTTCGAGCCGGATTTCAAAATCTTTGGACTTTCCTCTCCTGGAGTTTCCTTTGATTTTGTCCCAGCAGGCTTGAAACACTCCAGATAAGTTCCGCTTACTATAATTGCCGGTCATACAGCCAGTTTTTTCGAACCCTATTTCGACTAACTTTCTGTATGATATATTGTCTAAATCCAAAAGAGATTAATCCGACGCAACGGCATTTAATATATGTATTTCAATTCCGTTACTTGTGCCCGACAATATTCCAGTTTCCTTTGCCCACAGTTGCACACTTGAAACAATTCCAGTAAATATTTCAGTGCTACTATTCAACGAAAATATTTCTCAAATATATTTTCAATTCCAATTGTGTGTAAAATATAACTCAGCCACAGTAAAAAATTCCCGATCATAAAGATTGTCCTTAAGATTTGCACTCTTTATTATACCCGTTACTCGTAGAGTAAAAGGGTATACTAGATTCGTCGGAAAGTATGTAACAGGCAGAAGGAAGCGTTTCCGACCCCACAAAGTATATATATTCTTGATCAGGATCACTAGCCGAGTCGATCTAGCCATGTCCGTCTGTCCGTCTGTCCGTCTGTCCGTCTGTCCGTCTGTCCGTCTGTCCGTCTGTCCGTCTGTCCGTATGAACGCTGAGATCTCGGAAACTATGAGAGTTACAATACTGGGATTAGGCACGCAGATTCCTGAGATTCCTGCGCAGCGCAAGTTTGTTTCAGCACAGTGCCACGCCCACTCTAACGCCCACAAACCGCCCAAAACTGTGGCTCCTACAGTTTTGATGCTAGAATAAAAATTTTAACTGAAATGTATTGTTCTCATCAATACCTATCGATTGACCCAAAAAAAAGTTTGCCACGCCCACTTTAACGCCCACAAACCGCGAAAACCTGTGACGCCCACAATTTTCATGCTAGATAAAAAATTTTAACTGAAATGTATTGGTCTCGTCGATACCTATCGATTGATCCAAAAAAAATTTGCCACGCCCACTCTAACGCCCATAACGCTTAAATCTGTATACCGCCGGTAGGTGGCGCATTTTAATCTCGCTTTGCTGCTTGCATATCTCCATATAGCTGAGTAACGGGTATCTGATAGTCGAGGTACTCGACTATAGCGTTCTTCCTTGTTTTTTACTGTGTTCCAGCTGCATGTGTATATTTACAAAAACAATCTAATACAGTCCACTCGAACTACTTTTTTCTAATACAGTCCACTCCAACTACTTTTCTCGACCTACAAATACGGCTAAACTATTTCTAAAATTAAAAACAAAGTGACAATATCCACAAATTTACTCCAGCAAATCTTTTGCAATTTAGTTGTGCAGGTGACAAACAAACGCACCGACATACAAACATAAGCGAAGTCTTTCCCATTCCCGCAACGTTATTCTGCTATTCGCACCCCACATATATACATACGTACAGTGTACATACATACGTATACCGTATATCGCCAGTGCACAGTGGGTCAAGAGCTCACAAAAAGTGTTCCTTTCAAACAAACAATATTAAAGTCCGTAATCCCTTACATAAGTACGACCATCCGATATAATAAATATTTATTGCCTATCCGACAGTGTGACCGTATATATTTTACAATCTTAATTGGTTCCTAAATTCCAATTTGATTCCAATCCGTTTCCTTACATCTGAATTAAAAATCTAAATTATTTAACGTCATGGCAACATCAGTAAAATCCGCTTTAACCCGATTTATGGCCACAGCTGACTGTCTGATCCACTTTGAGGCCACTGTTAACGCTCCAGGTGCTCCTACACCAACGTTATCCGCCTATAAAATCCGTCGCGATCACCTCAATTCCTTGTGGCAAACGGTAAAGGCAGCATACGACATATGCTCCGACTGCATTATAGCTGCAGGCGAGAGCGCCGCAGACACAAAATCCATACTAAAGTCCAAGTATTACCAAACGTACTCCACTTACGAAATATTTGCCGCGCAGCTGATGGAACAAATCCAAAAGGGCTCCTCCCAAATACCTCAAGCTCCAGTAACTCCGTCCCAAAATTCCACGTCTTATGGCTGTCGGCTCCCTCCTATCGACACAGAGGTTTTCTCTGGCGATTATCTTCGCTGGCCGACTTTCCGGGACCTTTTCACGGCAATATACATAGACAATCCTAGTCTAACGCCCGTTGAAAAATTATTCCATTTAAATTCAAAAACAAGTGGCGAAGCTCATTCCATAGTTTCAAGATCCCCACTCACCAATGATGGCTTTCGCTCAGCCTGGAATAACCTAACTGAGCGTTTCGAAAATAAGCGATTGCAGGTGAACAGTCACCTGAAAACACTTTTCAATGTGCAATCCATAGCACAGGAGTCGGGAGCAGCCTTAAAGGAACTTCAACGCACTTTTCAAGGTTGCTTAACTTCCTTAAAATTTTCCGGTGTTAATATTGACAATTGGGACCCTATCCTGGTTTATATGTGCTCGACAAAACTTCCAAAGCTCACTCTCTCATTATGGGAGCAATCCATCCAAAATAAAGCCGAAATTCCTACGTGGCTTGAGCTTGATGCATATTTGACGGAGCGCCATCTAACTCTTGAGGCCGTCGATAGCTTCCGATCTTCCAATTTCCACCACGTCCAGTCCAAAGACACAAATCGAGAGGCAGAATTTCCAAAAATAAATTCCTTCAACACAAGGTTAGTTCCGATAACCAAAGGCTGCGATCTGTGTTCGAAGAAGAACCACCCCGTGCGTATATGTCCACGCTTCCTACAGATGACGGTAGAAGATCGCTTAGCCTATATCCAAAGAAAGCAGTTGTGCTCCAATTGCTTTGCAAGTAGCCATCAATTCCGGGATTGCACAAGCGCTCACAACTGTCTCACTTGCCAAGATCGGCATCACACATTGCTTCATCGAAACAGCGGTCCTACTACTCCGACGATTCCATCCGACCTTCCAAGGCCAGTATCCGCCTCAGTTCCACACATCATTTCGTCCTATTCAACGCAAGTTTCCGTACAAAAAGTTCCTCCTAAGAACACTCCATCCGAATATTGGGTTCCATACCCCGCCTTGGATGGCAGACGTACTCGAGGTATTAAATCCTACCAATGCCGAGTCTGCCAAAAGATCCATCCTCTACGGAAGTGCCACCACTTTCTACGGCTAAGCCCCCAGAATCGGCTTCAGGAAGTACATATCCAGAAGTACTGCTCCAATTGCTTGGCTCACAATCATTCCCAGGACTCCTGCCGCAGTGGTCATCACTGCCACAAGTGTGGAAAGGCCCACCACACTCTCCTACATACGGACGACCGATCTACACTTCCAACATATTCCTGAGCCTACTATCCTGAGGTTCTTGCTACGGGTGTCCTCGCAAGGGGGGGGAGAATGTTCACGCCAAAAGGGCGTTTAATTTCAGGAGGCAGTGTCGAGCGGCAGTTTTATCCAGATTTCTATATCTCGCGCGCTCGCACTGCCGTCCGCTCTCCCTCTCCATCTCTCCCCTAAGTCTCCGCTCTGCTCTGGAGCGATTAAGCTAAGTTAGGCTTAAGCAGTTCATGTTTCAAAGTGTACTAATAAACACCTACGCACGTCGCGTAAAAACCCAAAAGTACCCGCGTATTTTTATGCGTACCACTCGATCTTGGGGCTTCAATTATTTCAACGATCAAGCCGCACCGCCCCAACAGTTAAGAGTAGATGTGTAAAGATGTGCAAGAAAACAAAATTAACCAAATGAAGTTTTAAGAGGAAATTGACCAATTTATTAAGTAATTTAAAGGACAGATAATTGGTCAGTATTTTCAATACCTTCTAAACACAAAAAACTATGTTCATGAATCGAGGTGGACATGATCTCAAAACTACGAATTTTGGTGAACACTTTACATTTTGTAATCCTGAATTGACGTCGGAAACGTGCGCCTGCCTCTTCTATGCAAATCCCCGGAACGAAGCCAGAAATTTAATTTCAATATATAATAAAACATGGTCGCAATACAAAAATAAATGAATGAATGTATTATTATGCTACAAAATAAACTTCTGACTTTTTATTTCTAGTTAAAATTACAGATACTGAGAATGGAAAATATTTCCTTGACTGAGATATGTCGGCTTCTTGCGAATTGTTGCGCGGTCGTGATTCCAACCCTTATGGGAACGTATTATAGCTAGTAGTCAGCCGTGTGATCGTTGGCGTGAGGCCCATGATCTTGTCAATGGGCGTGCGCCTTCAGACTTGTGCATGTGTCCCTTTTATTCCGGTCAGGTAATTGAGAGGTGCGCATGTTCGGGTAGCTCTTGCTTGAATCCCTTTTATGATATGTTTATGACCCGTTTGTGGAAAGGAGAGGTCCTGAAAAATTTACCAGTTAAACATTCTGGGGCAAAAAAAATGTCTGTTTGAAAATATTCGACATCTGAAAATCATTAACTTGTGAGATTTATTTTATTGGGGTTCTTTTGATTTCTTAATTAGTTTTACAATCATAGGAAACGTTATTCGCCAACATGATCGGACATGTCCCTCTAAGGCAACCATCTTTAGATGTTTTGGGTTTGCGACCTTTCACACCTGCTGAATATTAATTGCTGATAATGAGGAAAAGGATACATGATCAATATTGTCACATGGTGATGCGGGGAAAGTGTGCGACCTTTCTCCCGTGTACAGCAACACCTGCTGAATATTAATTGCTTATAATGGGGAAAAAGGTCACGTGATCAGTATTGTCACATGGTGGTGTGGGGGTGGGTGCAATTAAGTATACTCTTTATATATATGATCGTGACATTTTTATGGCATCTAAGCCTTCTAAAATCAGATAATATATGGATTATGCTAATTGTTCCAGAACCCACATACATTAATGAGGAGACGGGGGCCATTAATATGTTAATAAGTGAGGGGCGGGGGTCATTAATATGTTAATTAGTAAGGAGCGGAGGCTATTAATATGCAAATTGTCCCAGAACCTGTCTTTCCCAACTACTTCCTCCTCATACTTACACTCTCTCTTTTTTTTCTAACGACGTTGTGACGCCTCAAATTCGCAACATTATTTAATCTTTTACCGCTTACGGCGAGTGCTTATGATCGGCGTGTCAGACGTGTTTACCTTATTAAGCCCCCAAATGTAAAGCTCTGAGCCTGGTTTATTGAAAAGAGAAAAAGAAACGGTGAGGACGACAGTCGGAAAAAGGCACAATATCCCATATATTTCAATAAAACAGAGTTGAGTAAAACCCCTAGTCACGCAAAACTGAATTTTAGTGACATATTTTGGGTAGTTTTTAACGTGATAACATATTTCAAAAGAAACTTGAGTTATATAAGGGTGGTGGTAAGTAGGGATGTCACCCTATAAATAGGACAAGTTTTTATTTGACGAAAATCTTTAAGATGGTACAATTTTTTAGGGAGTCAACCCAAACAAAAGAGAGCGCTGCAGTCGATGGCATCGACTGTAAGGTGACCGTTATTAAGCGAAAGACAACGTGAAGATATGAAAGCAGTACTATGACCGTTCTGGAGATTGGGCACCACGCCACCGCTGCGCCTTCCTTCATTATCTTATAACCTTTTAATAAAGAGTCCGACTTGAACTATCTTTTGTGTATAGATTTAACATACATAATAAAAGTTTCTAGCTCTTTTGAGAGTTAGTAAATTTGTCGCCTACGTTGGCATTTTAATTTAGGATATTTCCCATGGTTAATAACATAAATAGCTTAGCAAGGATCCGATCCTCGCCCGAATACCAAAAAAAAACATTTTGATGGATTTAGGGCATTTTGTGCATCCTACGACCACTCTCCTTCTTTTCTGGAAGCTTCCCACAAGGACGGTTCGTTCACTCCGTAAAGTTTGTTAAATTTTTCATATCCGATCGCATGCATAATTCCGCGTATGAATTTCTTGGAGTTTTGTGGATCATTACGACCCATTATCATTCCCAATATTGGTGGTAAGAAAATTGCGACGGAATATTGGCAAAAGCTAACCGTAATTTCCGAGAAGTATTTAGAGTCCTCCCTCTGCGCAAAGAGCAGGTGCTGCGTGCAGCGGTTACTTAGCGGAACATAATTTCCGAAACAACATTTCATCAGTTTTACGCCTGGATCATACGTTTCTTCAGCGTCACGCCAGAATCAGAATTAAAGATTCCCATATCGCACACCGCGTGAGGCTTTCACCCTAACAAGCCCGCGTGGGGCTTAACCCTAGCAAGTCCGCACCACGATCGAGGAGTGGTATCAAGTTGGAGCTCGGGCGAATTCTCACCGGAGCCGATTCGATGCAATCCGCCCAAAACCGCGCAAGCACGACGCCACATCCCAATTGGAGTTCTAATTCTGGTTCCCAATTGCTCCGGTTAATTTTGGCCTTAACTGCCAACTCGTTTTTGTATCGCTAGAGTAATTGTTGTTAAGTTTTCTTTATTCTGAATATATTTTAGAAAAAATTATAATTAACCTTTCGATTCCTATTTAGCCAATATATTCCCGTGTGTGACATGTTTCTAGTTTAGTTCCAATTTAGTCAATATATTTGCTTGTGTAGTATGACACATAACACATAACCAGTCAAAGTTCTTCAGCGCACATCGATCGTCATCAGGCCTGCTGACTTCGTTGGAGTGTTCCTAGATACGGCATAGCCGTAACTAATTAACAAATGTTATGTTATGTTATGTTATGTTGCTACATATACATTCATTCTTGTCTGAGCCCTTACACTTTTGATACACACATCTATATAAATGTTTCCTATATTCGTGCGTCGAGAAATATTAAATGAAAATTAGTTGTTTTTGATTAATTTAACATAATCCGCCCCAAGTGCTTTTGTCCTTCGAAAAAGAATATCGTTTATCGATTACATATGTAAACGATCAGAAATCACTTAACGTAAAGTAAATATCCCAATCCTTTCCTATTTATAATCTTGTATGGAAACACGGTCATATAGAGAGTCTTTTGGCGAATTTGTAGTATTAAGAACCATGACGCATACCATTTTATTCGCTATATTTAATGAAATTTTGGATGAATTTTGCTGTGATCTTTTAAGGGCAGAGAATGTCATCTGGGTTTCCATCTTCGATAGGTACACTATCTCGTCCGAATTTTAGCCGTATGGTTATAATTTGTATCGTTATCTTCTCTCTTAGTGACACTCTTGTTCTTTCAGAACAGAAATAATTGGCGCCCAACGTGGAGCAAGGCCGATTCCTGAGCAGGCAACTCAGGAGCCGAGCTTCCGGAAAATATTCCAATCCAACCATATTTGGTAAAATTTTAGTTTAAGTTGCTTTTTCATTTTTGTCTTAGATTTGATGGTACTCTGCATTGATTCGGAGCCCTACCAGCAGAAATGTTATATTTTTGTAACATGTTTTTATCAGTTCGGTCATACTTAAACATTAGTTCAAGAAACTCCATTTCGATTATTTAATACTTCGGAATTATAGTTCTGATTTAAAGTCGGTTCTCTACCAGGTCTTCAGTTTTCACACAATATCTTCCATCCAATTAATATTAGGATTTGTTCTAGCTGAATATATTCGGCAAGTACCTCTTTTGATTGGTTAGACCACAAAAATTTAATACTTCGGAACTATGGTTCTGATTTAAAGTCAGTTCCTTACCATGTCTTCAGTTTTCAAACAATTTCTTCCATCCAATTAAAATTAGAATTTGTTCTAGCTGAATAGATTCGGCAAGTACATCTTTTGATTGGTTAGACCAAAAAATACAATTACTATAATTAATTCCGCAAACATTTTCAGTTCATATTTACTACATATCGGACAAAAATCATTCTGCTCCTGCATTAGTCCTCAGGACAAGCCCCTCATATTTTTATGATATTGTATTCCGTATTTCTCAAGGATTTTTCTCATTTTAACATAAACTAAGCCGGGTTCAGCTAGTGTAAACACAAACATCCGGTCAACACCCGGCGAGCCCCAAAACTGCAGCGTAATCCGTTTAGTAATCGAGCAGAGAATTTGATCATCCGATTTCCCGACCCTCTTGAGTCCAACCCTTGTCCAACTCTTAATGAGTTCCCCAATTCTCTTAAACCGAGGTTTGTTTATCAGATAATCGGCCATTGGCCAGGCCATGTCAGTCTGTCCGTCTGTCCGTATGAACGCTGAGATCTCGGAAACTGTAAGAGCTACAATACTGGGATTAGGCATGTAGATTCCTGAGATTCCTGCGCAGCGCAAGTTTATTTCAGAAATGTGCCACGCCCACTCTAACGCTTACAAACCGCCCAAAACTGTGGCTCCTACAGTTTTGATGCTAGAATAAAAATTTTAACTGAAATGTATTTTTCTCATCAATACCTATCGATTGACCCAAAAAAAAGTTTGCCACGCACACTTAAACGCCCACAAGCCGCCCACAAACTTCAAAAAATCGTAAATATGAACGCGGATATCTCGGGAACTATCAAAGATAGAGAATTCGGATTTCAGATTTAGATTCCGTAGCCTTGTACGCAGCGCAAGTTAGTTACGCAAATATGCCACGCCCACTCTAACGCCCACACACCGCCCAAGCCTGTGGCGCCCACAATTTTAATGCTAGATACAAAATTTTAACTGAAATGTATTATTCTCGTCAATACCTATCGATTGATGCTTTGGTCCTTCGAAAAAGAATATCGTTTATCGATTACATATGTAAACAATCAGTTATCACTTAGCGTTAAGTAAATATCCCAATCTTTTCCTATTTATAATCTTGTATGGAAACACGGTCATATAGAGAGTCTTTTGGCGTTTTTGTGGTATTAAGAACCATGACTCATACCATCTTATTCGCTATATTTAATGAAATGTTGGATGAATTTTGCTGTGATCTTTTAAGGGCAGAGAATGTCATCTGGGTTTCCATCTTCGATAGGTACACTATCTCGTCCGAATTTAAGCCGTATGGTTATAATTTGTATCGTTATCTTCTCTCTTAGTGACACTCTTGTTCCCTCAGAACAGAAAAAATTGGCGCCCAACGTGGAGCAAGCCCGATTCCTGAGCAGGCAACCTTCGTTTGAAAGCCGAGCTTCCGGAAAATATTCCAATCCAACCATATTTGATAAAATTTTAGTTTTAGTTGCTTTTTCATGTTTGACTTAGATTTGATGGTACTCTGCATTGATTCGGAGCCCTACCAGCAGAAATGTTATACTTTTGTTACATGTTTTTATCAATTCGGTCATACTCAAACATTATAGTTCAAGAAACTTCATTTTGATTATTTAATACTTCGGAACTTAGTTCTGATTTAAAGTCGGTTCGGAAAGTACATCTTTTGATTGGTTAGACCACAAAAATGTAATACTTTGGAATTATAGTTCTGATTTAAAGTCGGTTCTTTACCATGTCTTCAGTTTTCAAACAATATGTTCCATCCAATTAAAATTAAGATTTGTTTTAGCTGAATAGATTCGGCAAGTACATCTTTTGATTGGTTAGACCACAAAATACAATTACTATAACTAATTCCGCAAACATTTTCAGTTAATATTTTTATTTATTTATTTATTTATCTATATCCTAGCGCTAAAAGTGCACACTTATAATTATCGCGCTAGTCACATTGAGTTGATATTTTATATTATTATTATTTTTAAGTTATTAAAACAATTTCTCTCGCTTCTTATTAATATTAATGACTTACATCAAATTTTCGTAGTTTCTTAGTTTGTAATTATTATTGTTTTAAAATATATATATTTTTATTTTTTTATTTTTGTTTTGTTTTTTTTTCTTTTTTTGTTTTATTTAATTTCATTTAATTTTTATACTTATGTGTACTGGTATTTTAAAAGATCTTTAACTTTATTGTAAAATTGAGTTGCGCTCCTAATTGTTTTGTATTGGTGCGGTAGATTGTTCCATAGCCGGATACCATTTATGAAAAATTGCCTTCTCCAACACAGTGTTTGTATTCGAGGGCATATGTAATTTTTGGTTCTTACAGATGTGGCTGGGGTAAGTTTATTGAAAAGATATTTTGGTTCTCCACTCGTCACTATTTTGTGAAAGAAGATTAAAATTGTGAGATCGATCCAGGAGGTCAAGTTAAGGTCAAGTATTTTATATGTCAGTTGTGATACATGGTCAAAACGTCTTAAGTTAAACACATAACGGACAACTGAGTTAAAAGCTACAGTTAATGTACGCAAATCCCGCGCATCACAATTTCCAAAAATTTCTATGCCGTAAAAGAGAGTGGCCAGGAGGATAACTTTGGCGATTAATAGTCTAACTTCCTCAGTTAAGAACGATTTGGAGAATGAAAATTTTCTCAGCAGAGCATATGTAAGCCCTGTCGCTTTGACTATATGGTTGCTCCATGATAAAGTATTGTTAAATGTTATGCCTAGATTAACTGCATTCACTTCATAGCTTATCGGCGTATGGTTTATTTATAACTTTTGGAGTGAAAGTGTTGAAAGTTGCTTTTTACCAATTACCAAGCACTTCGATTTTTTAGGATTTATACCCAAGCCATTTTCCTTTGCCCATTTTTCAATTAGCCACAACATTTTATTACTTATGCAGACACAGTCATGTATTTCAGATACGGGTCTACTAACATATACATATTTGGACATCATCAGCATATAAATGTACTTCACACTCAGACAGGATACTAGGGAGATCATTGACATATATAGAAAGCAATAAAGGGCCTAGCACAGATCCCTGTGGCACTCCCCTGGATAAGTTCCGGAGAGAAGAAACTTGCGTTCCAGAGACGACTGCTTGATACCTATTCGTTAAGTACGACCTAATAAGCTTCGTCGCATTAGTTGAGAAATTAAAAATATTCCTAAGCTTGGTACAGAGAATGTTATGATTCACAGAATCAAAAGCCTTGCTGTGGTCAAGGAGCGTCAAAAACGTTACGTAGTTACGGTCCAGTTCTTGTCTTATATCCTCTACAATATTAGTGATTGCAGTAATACAACTCCTTTTCTTACGGAATCCTGATTGTTTTTCGTCAAGTAAAGAATTATTATCTAAGTATAGTTGAATCTGTGAGGACATAAGGTTTTCAAAGACTTTTGATAGAAAAGGTAATATTGAAATAGGTCTATAGTCATTGTTTGGCTTAGGAATTGGGAAAATGTTGGCGTTTTTCCATATTAACGGAAATGAAGACGTTGTAATAGCCGTGTTAAAAATATATGTAACATGGGGCAACATTAAGGGGAGCAAAAGCTTAACAAATTTTGGACTCATATTATCGAGACCAACAGCATCAGACTTGACATGCAGAATACTAGCTAGGACATCACTTTGGTTTATACATATAAAGCTAAAACTATTATCACAGAGGGGTTGAGTATTCAGGTACGGATTGCATGTTGCTTCAGGTACATCTATTTCCAAAAACTTTTTGTTTATTAATTCGACATCCACCTCAGACTCTGTCTGTTGCTTACACTTTCCAATACCTAACCGGTTTAGTTTGTTCCATCTGTTTTTTGAGTTAACACAGTTATTAAATTGTATGTTATAATGCTCTTTCTTTGCTGATTTTATCTTTTTGTTTACTTTTACCCTAGCCTCTTTGTATTGTTTTCGAAATTCATCAGTTTTGTATCGCTTCCACCGGAGGTAAGCTACAGCTCGCTGACGGGTTAGGTTTTTAATTTCACTACTGAACCATGGATTTTGCATTGGCTTAATCACCTTGGTCCTTAGGGGCACAAACTTGTGAACAAATACTGGACATTGTTGGTTAAAACCTCTAATTGACAATCTACATGTCGAAGATGGTAAATACATGACCACTGGTCATTGACCAGTCACAACACAAAAATTCCGTTTTTAATTCATTATAGTTTATATTTTTGTAATCTCTATACGTAAAAGAATTGATTTTGCTGTCAAAGGTCAAGTCGTATGTTAAAAATATTAGGTCATGTCTGGAGAAGGCTGGTACAGAAACCTGGTCATAATGTATGATTTTGCTAGGGTCATTGATAAGAAATAAGTCAAGTAATGTATCACAGTGGCTGCTATAGTGCGTGGGAATCGTTTCGTTTACGGAAAACAAACCTAGGGATTTAAAGTTATCTACGAGATGGCTTTCTGACAATAGGTTGCTGTTAAAATCACCTGCCAATATGATGTCAGTGTACTCCAACGAAATGTCTGAAACAACATTAAGTAATGGCCCGTAGTCAATTGTCCGATTCGGTCTATATATGCAACCTAGAAGGGTTCTTCCATGGGATTTATTGGGAAGTTCTAATAGAATGTATTCGATAGTACTGTCACTTGGCTGTTTAAGTACCACTTTACATTTCAGCTTCACATTCACGTATATAGCAACACCTCCTGCATGACCAGTACAAATAATAGACGAATCACATAGATCATTTACAAACCACGTCTCAGACTCACATAGCACATCGACATAAGACTGAGTGAAAAGTAATCTAAACTCATCAATCTTCTTTAGCAAACTTTGTGCATTTAAGTGAACAATTTTGAGACCAATTTTATAACTACTTTTAGTTTTTATCATGGCACTAGCTATGGAACAAACTTCCTCATCCTGCATTGTTGTTATCAATGATTATTAGGGGCGCAATCTCAATATTCAATGTGTATCTTATACATTTCTTAAAGTAAACTAGTTTTAAGCCAATCTTTATTAAGAGGATACGATTTATACGCTTAAGAACGAAAGCTATCAGCTTCAGGTCCAGCCGAAGCGTTAGTGAGAGATGTAGAAAGTGGATCAGGCGAAAGATTAATGGACGAAAGTTCCTCCATACTGTTAATGCAACAGACACCCTCTCTTCGAGTGCAGCGTACGTGCACAAGGCCGCGTCATGTAAAGACAGCCGTAAGGATTTTATGTTTTTTCATGCGCATAGCCTCTTTAAAGATGAGATAATGCTCTTTTAACAATTGCTCATTTATATAAATTAACGCTTCTGAATTGAAACCCAGAAACTGCAAGCTAAGTTGTTTCTTGTGCTCGCGCCTGTACATTCCGACTTGATCTTTTCGCGTGGGTTTAGGATTTTAATTATTATTACCGGATCCACATGTGTTTGTTGTGATTTCCTTGCTCGGAAGATATCGCAGACTTTTGGTGGTGGAGTCAGCTGGAGATTAAGGCATAGCTTGTGATAGAGCGCTCTGAGATCTTCACCTCGATATAGGGAACTCCATGAACCCTCAGATCACACGAGCTAGTCTCCCTGCATTGCGTTGCCAGCCTGGCCTCCAGTGCACCCAACCTCTGACCTGCTGCTTGTAGATTTTCTACCTCCCGGTTCAGCGTCTCAACCCGCTCACCCATTCGGTCCCTCATGGAGCGAAGATCGGCAACCTCGCGCTCCAACGTCAGGACACGAGCATCCATTTGTTTTACTTCCCCGGCGATTTTGTCCAAGCTGTTTCGCTGTTCAGCTTCCCGAACGGCCGACTCAATTTTCTCGGTTTGTTCATCGAAGCGAGTCCTTAGGAGCTCCAGAAGCTGAGGCGAATTTACATCCGAGATGCGTTCGCTGGCAGTTCCAGCATTGTTGCGGGTACGTTTAGTGGGTGGAGCAGAAGAACCCATGACTATTTTAAGTGTATTTATTGTTTGATTTGGTTAAGGTTAGGTCGGTTGTGTTTGTATTGTATCTATCGGATTTAATCTTTAAGTTTAAGTTGTAGCTTAGCTTGCAACCACTCACTGCTTTACCGAAAAACTGCCTTATCGACAATAGTGAATAGCTGCCTTATCGGCCAACCGCACTTGTTGTTCAGCAAGAATTTATTTTCTGATTTATAGAGTCAACTTTGTTTATTAGCACTATGTTGTGTTGTTCGCGGATAGGGCTGGTGGTATATTAGGCGGTTATAGACTTTCTTCAATTTTATAAATGTTATTTTCCGTGGAATATCGTTTATTTTATAGAGCGTTCAATAAAGCGACTGCACACGGGAGAGTTGCAATACTCTTCTACTCTATTTACTAGATATCGGACGAAAATCATCCTGCTCCTGCATTAATCCTCAGGATAAGCCCCTTATATTTTTATGATATCGCTTTCCGTATTTCTCAAGGATTTTTCTCATTTTGTTGTTGTTGAATGATTATCGTGTATTTCTATCGCATAACGTATATGCCTTTCGCAAATCGTATATTTCTATACCATACTTACCTTTTCTCTTTTTTTATATTTCCATATAATATTATATCAATGTATACATTCCCTATTTCGAATTCATTGAGTCATCTAAAGTATTATTCTCTAAGCTTAGTAAGTTCTTTAGTTTAGTCTTAAATCGTTTAAGAATGTCGGTTAGGCACAGCAACGAGAACCGAGTTTATCTAGGGTATGATGACTCAGTGACGTGCACCCTCTGCAATGAAGTAGTTTTTGATTTGGCTTTAATTGAAACTGCTTGTAAACATTGTTTTCACAAGGCTTGTCTACAAAACTGGCTGCAGGACAACAAAACTTGTCCGACTTGTTCTTAACCATATTCTCAGTTCCAGATGGAATCTAATCTGAATTCCAGTATGGAAAATCGAGTGATGACCAGATCTATGTCTCCAACGCATAAGACCAGAACAATGTTACCGTCTTTCTAACTTAAATTCTCAGCAAGACAATAGACAACCAATAACTCATATACAACCGGAGACCCGGATCAACATAGTCTTGCGAATCAAATGCAAGCGTTTCAACAAGCATGTAAAAGAACCAGAAAACACTTAAAGTAACCAAGACAGATAACATCGCAGACAAAATGACTAAGACTAAGATTAAGATGATGATAACAGTACGCAGAACGAATTCCGCAACAATTTAGGACAAGTCGATCTCCAGAACAATCAGCGTTAAAACAGTCAGCGATATAGGAACTCTCTAGATGTGCGAGGCGATCGCAGCGATCTTTCTTTGGTTCGTCCTGACAGAATTTCAAAAGTGATTTCCAACTGGCGAATCAAGTTCGGTAGTTCAGCTAACGACATCGCAGTTGAGGTTTTTATATACTACATAAATGGAAATTTCGATGTATTGTTGCAGTTTGCAAATTAACTGTTTGTCCTGCTTTATCCTTTTACTGGCGTGTTCATATGTCGGTAGATGATAGGAGCTGGCGTGTATTGTGCAGGCGTTTAAAGGAGTGACACTCGGATCAGAGATCTGATCGCGAGATCAAAGACATTATGCTTCGTGGTAATCAGGGTTCAAACGAAAGTTTTGATGACTTTCTTGATGCAATGCTTATCATAGCCAATTCCCTTCAAGAGCCCATGCATGATTGTGAGATACGCAATCGGTCGAATCCATTTCAACGCCCTAATCCAACCAACGGTTTGTCCGAAGAGTTAATATGCTGGAAATGTGATGAAACAGGTCACAGGAACCACGACTGCCTAAAGCCTCGCCATTTTTTCTCTTACGGTTGCACAGCCGATGTATATAAGCCCAATTGTGGAAAATGTAAATCGGTATCGAAAAACTCCAATCAGGATTTTCGCAAAATCCAGAAAGTGGATGTCCGTCGTTCAGCTTAGTACTCCGGATGCTGCGGCATCGGCTAATTCATCCAACGTACAAAATTCCAAGCTGCAGAAGGTGATCGACATCTTTCCATCATTCGAGAGTGAGGGCCTATGTTTTACCAGATTGATAAAATACAACATTGACATATCTACCGCGAAACCAATTAAGCAAAGGTTTTGTCTTTTATCGCCAGCTAAGGAAAAGCTTTTGAGTGTCGATATCGATCGAATGATTAAAATAAACGTCATAGAAGAGGCAGCATCATCGCCTTGGACTTCTCAGGTTACCTTTAATTATATGCAGTTACCGATAAGGATGCTTTTCCGATTTCTCTAACGGAGGGTCTGCTTAGTCGTCTCCCGCGACTGTATTGCACTTCTTAAATAGATCTCAAGAATGCGTTTTGGCAAATCTCCTTAGATCAAGGGTACCGTGCGAAGACGGCGTTTACTATACGGAATCATCCGCTGTACCAATTCAAAAGGATGCCGTTTGGTTTGATGTAATGTTGTAATACCGTATCAGCTGAAGTCGCATGTTCTACTCTACCTTGAACACTTATTGGTGTTGTCAAACAGCTTCGAAGATCATCTTCTGCATCTTTCTAAGGTAGCAACCCAACTGAGAAAAGCAAGATGGACAATTAACGTCTAGAAGAGTCAGCTCTGCCTGAAACGGGAAGATTACTTGGGTTTCTGGTAGGACAAGGAACGCTTCAAGTGAATCGAAACAAAATCAACACTGTCAGTGAAATCCTGGTACCTTAAAATTCAGAAACAGCTGAAAAGATATCTTGGTATGACTGGTTGGTACCAGCTCTAAATTTCGAACTATTCCTCAGTAATATTCCACCTAACAGAGTTGCTACGTGGCAAAGCCTTTCAATGAAATTTATATGCTCAAGAGGCCTTCGAGAAAATTAAAGACAAATTGTGTCTCGTTCATCCCCAATTACGAGAAACCATTCATTCTGCAGTGCGGTCTTCACTACATGGTGTTGGTGCAGTTCTACACTCAAAAAAATAATCACCATAAATATTAGAAAATCGCCCGTGATTTTGAAACGCCATTGAATTAAGAAATATTTTCTTGATTATAGAAAAAATTTCAAAAATTTACGGAATTTCGCCATAATTTTTTTTTTTAAAGAAGAAGTGGAAGAATCGCCATATTTTCTTTAACTAATGGCGGATTTTTCTTGATTTTTTTTCTTGAAATAATGGTAAATTCTTACTTAAATTTAGTAAAGAAATATCCATATTTAAGGGAAAAGTTACTTTTTTTATACATTTTGATGGTGGTCTAGCTGGTAAAGACGTCCGGTCAATAAACAATCGTACAAAAGTATCTGGTTCGAGCCCACGCCACGTCAAGTGTACCCTTTGTTTATTTATTTTTCTCTTTTTTAAATTTATTTAATTTTTATTCTTAATACTTTCACTTTTCTATTTACCAAATTGTTTAAAAATGTTCAGACTAGAATAAACGTTATTGGTATGCGTAAAGCTGGAGCAAAAACACCATAGGCCTCTTTAGTCGTTGTATGACAATAAGTACGCGTGGCCGAATGGTTAAGACGTCTGGCTATGGTGTGAGCAGTTGCGGGTTCGAATTCATGTCGGGGTTGTCAGAGGTAAGGATTTTTCCATTTGTTATTTATATGATTATAAAAAGTATTTATATAAAATAAATCTTTAATAAATTCAGGGAAAAAAAAATTTTATAGACTATATTCCCATGTAACAATTGCCGTTAAAATTTGAAACGGTTTTATCCATTTAAAATCCAAAATTGGTATACAAAATCAACCAAATTCCTCAACTGTAAAAAAAGGTAATCTTATATTATAAATAATATTTTTTTTATTTTAAGAAAATTTTCTTTAATTTTAAGGTTTTTTACCATACATTTAAGAAAAATTTTGTCATTATTTCCAGAAATGGCAAACCATAAATTCAAGAAAATTATTTATTTAAAACAAAGGCGAGTGGCCGTTGGATGAAAATCATAGGCGATTTTCCTGACTTAACGGCGAATTTCTTGAATTAAGACCGATTTTTTTTTGGGTGTAGCCCAATGTGACTAGTCTGGTTGCGAACATGTCCAAGAAGCTAAACAAAGCCCAACGTTACTATTTAGTTACAGAACTCGAATGCATGACTGTAGTCTTGGCGATTAAAAAGTTCATGATGTATATAGATGGACATTCATTCAAAATAGTCACTGATAACTCCAGTTTGCATTGGCTTATGAATCAATCCGATCTAAGCGGTAGACTGGCCAAGTGGGCTATCAAGCAGCACGGTTACTCCTTTGAAATCAAGCATCGTAAAAAAAGTGAAAGTGTCGTGGCGGATGCTCCATCCCGTGCTTTCGAGGATGCTGATGAAGTTGCTGCGATAAATGTTGAAGATCATTCAGAAATCGATCTCGCATCAGATGCTTTCCAATCGGAAGAAAAATCTGCACTTTGGACCAATTCTTGTCCTCAAAGCTACCATACTTTTAAGTTGTCAATGACTTCATCTATCACCGTGTAGCATTTCTCAATTCGATCGACACTTCACCAGTCGATTGTTGGAAATTGTTCGTAGGCATATTGATTATTCGGGGTCACTTTTCAAAATGTACTTTTCCAAAGCGAGCATAAGCAAAGCTTATGAGACGAACCAGCGTACATATAACCTAACATACGTACAGGACTTCGATCGTTTGGCATTGATCAAGAGGTGACAAAACGTAACTTTCCGCTGGGCAACGCCAACCATTTCAACGCGAAGCTAGCCCCACAAACAAAGGGTCGAGTTAAGAAGAAACTTGGTCAATCAATATATGTCCTGGAATACATGAACAGCAAAGGGCTTGGTAACTTCCATACCAAGGACATCTAGTAATCCCTCCTGACTCTTTTTTCAGGTTTTATTGTTAGTCACAGGAATTAAGGATCAAAACTATGCTTGTGAGAGTCAGTATATTTTTCGGCTTCGTTGGCTCCATTGAGCATCGACCTAACAGTTCGTATCGAAACAGCTCAAGGAAAAGATAGTAAAACTTTTATCCGATCGATCATATAAAGGTAACGAGATTAAAGATGCTTAGTTTTTAAGGATGTTAATAGATATGCTCTTTTGACAGTACCGAAAGCAGTATAAATACATATTTGCGATGGTAGATGCTTTCACACAACTTATCTGCGTTTATCCAATGAGGACCAAAAGTTTTGAGTTGTGAGAAATACTGAAGAAGATCGAAATTTCGTATGAATTTTTTTGCAGACCAGTGCGTTTGGGAGCTGACAGAGGCTCCACCTTCACGGCGAACTTCTTTGCGGAGTACATAAAGGAAAAAGGCATAGAATACGTGTGATGCATATCTGTGACAAGGGACAACTCTATCTCTTATATGAACTATTTCGTCGAAATGCAGAGGGCTTAGAGTTTCCATGTACATGCTTCGAGCCAGAAATAACTATTTGTTCGGCAGGTGCCAAGGTAGAAATACAGCATGCATAGGATTCTTATTAAAAACATTCTGATCAAAACGGAAGACATAAGTCGGATGTCACATCGCCGAACGCCGTACACAATTTATTGCTGGTAAAAGTAAGCAAGCGAATATTTGTGTGAATATTTGTTAATGCAGATAAATGTCCAGCAAGAAGGCGTGAGAAAGATACACAAGAAGGCAACGAATCAGAAAAATCGGCAGTTGAATAGAAACAAGCAGGGGAAGAAGTGAAATGAAATGGAAAGTTTATTTAAGTTCCAGATATCCAGATATTTCAATTAAACCGAGTCGAGGAAAACACCTCGTCTCACATATATATGTATATGTCGAATTACGTTCGGGTTCCATTAGAGCGGAGTGCGTTTCGGCCTCAACACAGGCGTCGATTTTCAGAGAGTGACTATTCGTTCTTGTAACTGCCTATCCTGTTCCTGCGAGCCATACACGGCGACAGCGACACAACGCTGTCGCCTCGCTATAACGGTTCCTCTCAAAAAGGACATGACAAATTCCACGAAGCCTGCAACGCGGCTGTGTGTCGCGCTACACATTTTGTAGCGCTGCACAGGCAACAGTTCTAATGGTACCTTGCAAGGCGAGCAGAGAAAAACAATGACATTGCAAAAATGCAGGACATAGGATGATGAAACAATTCGAGCTTCTGTGAAGCACAAGCATTCCAAGAAACTAGCATTCCTTATACACTGAGATATACCAATCGCCGACATATATATTTTATGGGGTCGGAGACGCTTTATTCACCTGTTACATAATTTCCCCATTAGCTGAGTAACGGGTATCTTGTTGTCAAGGCCATCGACTAGCGTTGTATATTGTTATTCCTGTATTCGTTTTCTGTCTGCACAATTGTCTCTTCTCTCTCGACTTCCTCGTTGCGTTCTACACAGCTCGCGTTACAACTACAGTTCTTTCTCTTCCTACTTCTTTTACTCTTCACTCATACTTTCGTATTCTGTATTTTCTAACTACGTTGTGTTGCTTCAAATTCGTTAAGATTCATTAGTTAATCTTTCACAGCTTACGGCGAGTGCTTATGATCGGCGAGTCAGACGTGATGCACTGAGCCTTGTATATTGAGAAGAGAAAAAGAAACGGTGAGGACGGCAGTCGGAAAAAGGGAGAGTATCTCATATATTTCAATAAAACAGAGTTTAGGAAAACCCCTAGTCTCACATATATGGGGCAGTCTCTGGAAAACCGGCCACGCAAAACTGAATTTTGGTGACATATTTGTCGTAGTTTTTAACGTGATAACCTTTAAGATGGTACCATTTTTAAAAGACACAACCGATTTTAAAGTAAACAAAAGGGAGCGCTGGAGTTGATGGTCTCGACTTTAAGATAACCGTTATTAAGCAAAAGACAGTGTGAAGATATGAAAGCAGTAAAATGCCTTTTCTGGAGATTGGACACCATGCCACCGCTGCGCCTAGCGTCGATTCTTTTAATTGCTTATAACCTTTTAATAAATGGTCCGATTTGAACTAACTTTTGGTACTAACGGTTGGTACATTTTTCGGCTACGTTGGCATTTTTAGTTAGGATATTTCCCAGCTTAGCAAGGATCCGATCCTCGCCCGAATAAAAAAAAAATATTTTGTTGGATTTACGGTATTTTGTGCAACCCAGGATGCACTAACTATCCACTCTCCCCCTTTTCTGGAAGCTTCTCACAAGGACGGTTCGTTCGCTCCGTAAAGTTTGTGACCTTTTTTATATCCGATCGTGTTCAGCAACGAGCAGGTGCCGCGTGCAGTGGTTACTTATCGGAACATAAATTCATACGTTTTTTCAGCGGGCGAATATCTCACCGCCACCGTTTCTGCGCAATCCGCGCAAGGCCTCGCAAGCACGACACCAGAACCCAATTGAAATTTTTGTTTCAATTTAGGTTCCCAATTGCTCTGGTAAATTTTGGCCGGAACTGCCAACTCGTTTTTGTATCGCCATAGTAACTGTAGTTTAGTTTTCCTTATTCTGAATATATTTTAGAAAAAATTATAATTAACCTTTCGATTCCTATTTAGCCAATATATTCCCGTGTGTGCTTACGATGTAGTATCACACATATACACATAAATTAAACCATTTAAAGTTAAACGGCGCAGAGTTCTTGATTACGGCATAACCGTAAATTATTTACATTTCTACATACATTCATTCTTGGCTGAGTCCGCACACTTTTGATACACATATCTATATAAATGTTTCCTACATTCGTGTATCGATAAATATTAAATAAGAATCATTTGTCCTTGATTAATTTAACGTAGTCCGCTCCAAGTGCTTCTGTCCTTAAATATGGAAATCGTATATCGATTACATATGTAAACAATCAGTAATCATTTAACATAAAGTAAATATCAATTTCTTTTCCTTTGGATAATGTTGTATGGAAACACGATCATATATAGAGTCGTTTGGCATGAATAACGTTTAGTCTGAAGGACTAAGTGTTCGGATGTGTAGTATTAAGAACCATGAAACATACTATCGTACCTGCTATACACGCACACTCTGTGTGTACGTTACACGAAAACGAGTGTGGGAGGTTCAATGTCACAGTGACCTTCTTTTTGTTCTACAAATTTTATTTGCTATCAGCGGGGCTTGCACTTAACCTTCTCGTGTCAAGTCTACGGGGAGAGAGAGGCCTCCGTTCACGAACCCAAGGAAGAAGCTTTTTCCCAAGTCCCCCGTGCCATTCACAGCGAAGCTTGGGTAGACGCTAGCACTGGGTTGGAACCGATCCGGCAGGTGCACGACCACTTCGTGTTCTAGTCGACGTTGGTTTCGGGGCGCAGGCTTCCGTTGGCTTCGTCGATTCGTAGCTCCTGATTGCCGCAGGTGCAGCTGGCGTTGTCGGTTGACTTGATGCATGCCCCTCGTCGGGCTGGTCGTTGGGCAAGACGGCTGGCTTTAGTCGATCGATGCCGACTCTTAATCGCTTATTTTTCACCTCTACGTCGAAGAATTTGTCCTCTGGATGCAGGACGAGATATGGCCCGTCATACGGCGGTTTTAACGGGGCGCGTACGGTGTATTCTCTGATGAAGACATGTGAGCACGTCTGTAGGTGTTTTTTGAACAAATGAGGTCATTGTTGTACCGTAATTTGAGGTTTGAGATGGCTGAAGCGGCGTCATTACTTTCCGCAGACTATTTTCAGATTTTTCAGACAATTTTCGATCCAGCTGGACTCAAAGAGATCAGTAGGGAGGTGTATGGTGGTGCCATACAGCATTTCGGTGATGCATTGATATCAGTTTTGAATATTGTTCGGAAATCCGGTTGTACCAGTCTACGGTGTTGTGACATTTTAATGCTGCCTTGAGCGTGCGATGAAAGCGTTCAATGAAGCCATTCGACTGGGGATGATATGGAGTGGTCCTGCTCAATTTTACGCCTAGGATACGCGATAACACTTTGAACAGGCCAGACTCGAACTGACGTCCTTGGTCGGTCGGGATCCTCAATGTCAATGGAACTACAGCTGTTGAGGGCTGCTCTGTTGCGATATATTTTGCATCGCTGGCACTGCATGCAGGAAGACGACCATTAGGCGATATCCTTGTTGATACTGGGCCCTACGAAGCCTTCTGTGACAAGATTGACGGTGGCCCGCTTGCCAGAATAGGTCAAACCATACAGCACGTCAAATATCGTCCTTCTCATCGGCAATGGAATGTATGGACCAATACGGGATGATGACATATTGCAATGTTGGGGTTTAGTCAATTTACCAGTCTCAATGTCTCTCAACAGTTGGTTCAGCTCGACGTCCGCTTCTTGTAGGCGTGCAAATTAAGTTTCTCACTAGTGATTAAAAAAATGTATTTTTATTTTTTACAATCACTTATTCACTATTGCAATTTTACAATAGGTCGAACTTATTTAATTCACTGCTCTTGTATTTATTCTCGAATTATTGTTCTGCTCGATTCGGATCTCAAAAACGGACTGCCTGCTCTCTAGTTCAATGATCAATAAACAAACCTCGGCTTAAGAGATTTTATCCCCAAAAATTGATAAAGAGAATGACTCAAGAGAGTCGGAAAATAGGATGATGCAATTTGCCAATTAAATTCGAAGTCCAATCTTGGCCGGAAATTGGTGTTTACATTAGCGGAGTTTAGGGACCGCTTTGGGGATCTTTTTGTTTACGTTAGCGGACTCGGGACTCGCTTTGGGGATCTTTTGTTTACGTTAGCGGACTCAGGGCTCGCTTGGGGCTCCGATTGTTTACAATATCGGTTTGGATGTTTACAGCATCCGTTTGATTCGGACTGCGTGAAATTGATCTGGGTGGGAATGATTTGGAGGCCTGCTTGGCAGAAATAGCTGACCACGGATTTATCTCGGGTCTGTCAGAGTTATTTGGAAATTAGCTCTCGGCTCAAAGTTGTTTATAAATTGGGTAAGAGCTCCTAAATAATGTGTCATATAACTCCCCCCATTCTAAATTGAATCGTCCCGATTCATTGGAACTGTTGGGTATATTGAATGTAATTGATTGGTTAGTTCGACAATGATATTTTCTTCTAGGGTATTTTCATTGTCGGGTGTATTATTTATCTCAATATCGGAAATATTGCTTTCTGGTTCGATTTCTATGCGAATTTGCCATGGTTTGAATATTAAAAATTTTCTGAATTTGATTATAATCATAATGATTAAATATATTAATGCTAATATGATTAATATTAACGTAACTGGTATTTGAGTTTGTTTAATTTGAATAAATGGATTTAGTATGTTAATATTATCAAATGAGAGTTCCGAATCATTAGATATAATATATTCGGATATTAAAAAATCTGTATATTTTCGAGCTGTGATGTATTCCAATATCTTATTGTCTACATTGGTGTAGGAAATATTATTAATTATAAGGGTGCCATTAAAAGTAATTAAATATGACCCATTTAAATGAGTGTCATTAACTGTATTTTCTCCATTTACAAAAATGGCTCCATCTTGGATTACATCTACTTTTTTATTTTTTTCTCTGATTTTGTTACAAACAGATTTTTCTCCATTTAGTAATCTGGTGAAACAAGAACCTTCTGGGTTAAAATTAGACATTACGTAGTACTTATTTCTACATTTTGCGACGTGATTATCAATTAATAATTTTCCATCATCATGTGAAATGGATCTTGAATTGTAACCGTCACAGCGATCGGTAATAATAGGGTATTTTATGTAAATTATAATAAGATCTTTATGCAAAGCGATTTTAAATTCAGATATATCCAAAAGGTCTGTTATAACTAAAGGTCTATTTTCGTGTTTATAAATTTCTTGTATATCGTCGTTGTTTAGAATTTTAGTATTAAATACATCGATTTTGGCGAGTGTAATTGTGTCCATTAAATTCATAAGATCGTAAGTAAGCAAACGCAGACGATACTTTCTAAGCGGAATTTCTTGATCTTTAAAGGCTGTTTTGAATTCTTCAGATAAAGATTTTATCTCTTTAAATATTTTAGAATTAATAACGAATTGATCGTTATTATTTTGTATTAAATCATCGATTTTATTTTGGACAGTTATGAAATCATCATGATCTGGTGTTCCCGCTATCCATTTCCAAATAGTGCCTATTTCATTAATGCCTCTTTTCGATCTACTGGGTATAATTTGGGAGATAAGTATTTGGATCATTTTTAAATCGTGGGATATTTCCCAAAGAAAATTGTTGCTGTCGTGACTCTTCAGAAATTCTGTTTCAAGATTAATTATATCTCTATAAAGACTTATATTAGTTATATGAAATAAATCTGCGTATGATTCATAAATAAGAACATCTTTGGTATCCTTGTAAAGAAGGAAATCATGGTTCGTGTAATCCATAATTTCGGATTTGGTTGTAGCTACCAGCAGTAATAAGTACATTATTGAAATCATTATCTGTAATTTGAAACAAATTATTTTATATTATCTTTATGAATCGTACGGTTTCTGTTATTTATAATAACTTTATTAGGGAGATTTTCCTTAACTACTTGTTTTTTGTATCTAGAATTTAGCTTGTTTCTTTCCCCATGTTTCTTTTCGTAAATTACCTCTCCTACGTGATAATTCTTATTTTGTCTATCTTTATTGTGGGAATGCAACATTTTCTCTTGAGCTTGTTGCAATAATTTAGGCATATCTTCGTGTTTGATTTTATTAAATAGTATGTCAAAAGGTCGTTGGTTGGTTATTGAGTGAATTGTTAAATTATATTTTTGTGCTGCTTTAATAATAATTTCGGAATAATCAACTAAATTAAGCTCATCTTTAATGCAGCGAGCAATTTCTGTTAAAGTAGAGTGTGCCCTTTCTATTTGTCCGTTGGACGTACTATGTCGAGGATCTGCAAAGAATAGAGATATCCCATTTATTGAGCAAAGGATTTGAATTGGGATGAAGAGAAACTTGGTTCGTTATCTATCATCAAAGATTTGGCTAATGGAAATTGTTGTATAATTTCTGAAACTTTATTTTCTATATTTAGTTTGTTAGGGATTTCTTTTACGACCAAATATTTCGAATAGGAATCTATACAAGTAATGAATATAAGATTTTGGGCGTAATATATGTCAAGATGCAAATTTTCACCTTCTCTTTCTGGAATAGGTGCTTGACCGATAGGAATCTGTACTGGGTGTCTGTTGTATTTGTTTTGATTGCAGATTGTGCAATTCTTTATAAATTCCTTAAGCTTTTTGTATAAATTAGGCCAATAATAGAGTCTAATTATTTGCTTATAATTTTCATCAAGCCCTCTATGAGCTCTACAATGAGTTTCTGTGATAATCACGGATCTGTCTTCAGCGTCTTCGACATCCTGGACAAATGCCTTAGTGTATAAAAATGTATTTATAAAATTGTCTTTAAGTGGTTTTTGAATTCTATAAAAATCTTCTAGAGTACAGTGAACTCCTATTGTTATATTGGGTGGAATATATTCTCTTAAGATTGATATTAAATTTTCTGGAGTATCATACTCTATTATATGTCTAGTATTTCCGAATACATTAATTGACTCATGTATTGTATACCTCCCCGTTGCTATTAGCAATTGTTGCTTAAACTGGTTTAAGGGTTTTCGGGTTCCTTGTATAACATTCTCAAAACTACTCTCTGCTGAATGCTGAGTATTTTGATCTGAGACCGATTCATTACTTTCCGTTAAGTTATTAATTTGTATCCTTGATAAAGCGTCCGCAACAACATTTGTTGCTCCTGGCTTATAAATTATTTTGGGTGAATAGCTTTCAATAAAAGAATACCATCTTTTCATTTCGATATTTGGATTTTTTTGAGAAATGGAAAATGAAAGAGGTTGGTGATCGGTATAGATCTCGATGTTGTTAACCCCATATAAGTAATTACGAAGGTTTTTAAAAGCCCATACTATGGCTAAAAGTTCCTTTTTATTTGTCGCGTATAATTGTTCAGTTTTGGTTAGAGTTTTTGAAATAAATGTGGTTGGTTTTCCTTCCTGAGAAAGAACCGCACCAATTGCTAAGTCAGACGCGTCAGTTGTTAGGGTAAATTTTTTATTATAGTCCGGTTGTACTAGTTCTACTTGTGCAATTACATTTTCTTTGAGCTCGTTAAAAGCTCTTACAGCTGAATCATCAAACTGTATTAAAGTTTTACGTGATGCTTTTTTAGATACTTTGCCGTTTTGGCCTTCTAAATATTTTGTTAAAGGTTTAGCTATCTTTGCGTAATTTTGCACAAATTTTCTGTAATATCCTGTAAGGCCTAGGAAGCTTCTAAGCTCTCGAATATTTTTAGGGATCGGATATTTTACAATTGTTGAAATTTTTTCGGGATCGGTTTTGATCACATTGTGAGAAACAACGTAACCGAGAAAGTTTGTTTCTAATTTAAAGAACTTTGATTTTTCAATCGAAATTTTCATGTTTGCGTTCAGCAAAAATTTAATAATGACAATTAGGTCTTTGTTATGTTGCTCAATTGTTTTTGAAAATATGATTATGTCATCCATATAAACATGACATGTTTTACCCACTTGTTCTCTCAAAATATCGTCCATCGCTCGTTGGAATATTCTAGGAGCGTTTGTCAAACCGAAAGGCATTCTTAGGAATTCGTATTTCCCAATATTTATTGAAAATGAGGTTTTTTGTATGTCAGGTTCGTTCATGAGTATCTGATGGAATCCAGATTCCAAGTCAATTGTTGAAAAGTATTTGGCTTTTCCGAGATTTGACAAAATCACTGAAGGGTCCTGCATTGGATACCTATCAGGTATAGTATTTTCATTTAGTTTTTTATAGTCAATTACGAGTCTTAGTTTTGGAGTTCCATCTTCATTGAAACCCTTTTTTGGTACAGGGGGGAATTATAAGGACTTCTACTTGGCCTTATAATTTCTTCTTTTAGCATTCGACTTATTTCAGAATTTACAAAATCTGAATCTGATAGAGCATAAGGGTATTGTTTGCTGTAAATGGCCCTATCATTTACGGTGTTTATTTCACCGCGTATGTCCGTCCTAAAAGGAATCTGCATATTTATTTTTGAATGCTCTTCATTTATAATATTTAAGGGGGTATTCTAGTCTAGAGGCTCTATTTTAGAGCCTTTTTTAACAATTAATTAAAACTAAACAATTGATATTTTTAGTGTCGGATTTTCTATCATTTGTTTATTTAACTTAGAAGAGTACATAAAATAAAATTTGAAAAAAAAAAATTTATTTTTCATCGAGATATGTGTCCTTGAAGTAGAGGGGGGAAAAAAAAGGCCGTGTCCTCGTCGCCATGATTTCTACCCTTGTGGTCATCTGAAAAATAAAAAAAAAAAAGATTCTTAATCAGTACGAATGTCGCTATGTCATGAACCAGCAAAACAAAAAAAAAAATTTTTTTTCATAAAATGGCGGCCACCCAAAAAAAAGGTCGATTTTTTCACTAATTTCTTAATTTTATCGAATTTTTAAAAAATATTACAAATTTTAAATTCTTATTTTTTGTTGGTTCATGCGATAGAGATATATTGAAAGAATATTCATGCCAAATTTTAAGTAAATCGGCTGATTAGAACTTGAAATATTATGGCTACCGTATCAGAAAAAGTAGTTTGGAGAAAAACGCATTTAAAGTTTTACGTTAAATTTCAGGCAGTGTAACTGATAGAATAGCACGTATAACTTACATTCTCTTAATCAGCCATCCCAGCTTGATACATTGGGCCTTCTTCTACTTCATATCGATTAATTTGAGCAGTTATTTCATGATAACGAGCAGTTCTTCCTTCTTTTGAAGCATCTGAAGCTCGGACCTCAGACCGTTGGATCCTTACAGCGTTGCGCCTGACAGCAAACCCATGAGATTCTAGGCCGATTTTAATTCCCATAAGTTTCATAATATTTAGAATAGGATAAAAACCTTCATTAAAAATACAGACTGCTAAATAATTTGCAATTTCAATTGTCTGGAATCCAGCATGAATATGTTTGGGTGCAAATGTCCATATCAAAGAATTGAGCGACTCGTTGCTATTTTGAGTTTCACAACCCAAACAACGGTCTAATAAAGAATCATCCGACAAGCTTTCATAAATAGGCTTCAAAACTTCTAAAACCTTATCAGTTCCAGGTGGACAATTCATGTGCGCGGGATTCTTATCAGTTGAACTTTTATGGAAATAAGTTGCCCATATCTCGCGTTTCATATCTTCAGCAGAATCAGGATGACGACGAATAGCTAATCCATAATATAAGGACAACTCGTTGATTTTTTTATCAGTTAACTTACCAGCGCCCTTGCCACCAATTCCACTATTTTCTTTTTTTGCCTTCCGCAAACGCGATCCCATACGTTTCTGGACATGCCCAACACACTCTTTTTTTATCACAACAGGATCACCGTTGTAAGGATCCATTGTAAGAATACCTTTGAAAGTCTTCGAGTCGCCATCTCCAATATACTTGACGAATTTTACTTTATGCTTTTCCTCGGATCTACAAAACATTTCAATTACTGAGTCAACTTCCATCTTCCCAGCACTTCCCTTGTGGTTTATTGAGCAAGATTCTTGGTGTTCCTCGTACCAGTCTGAGTAGGCACTGATGTCATCTTTTTTTTTATTTTTCCAATAATTACACCCTTGGCAAAAGCTTGACTTCACGACAGTATCAACTACTTTCTTACTGAATTTACCAACAAGTGTAGTGACTCCAAAAAGTGAGTTGAAACCTCTTTTCTTCCAACTCCCGTCACCGGAAACTGTGAAATGCGTAGGGTCCGCATCCGGATCTGAAGCTGAAATTACTTCTTTCTCTTCTTTCACCGCTTTAGAAATTGCCAAGTCATAAACAGTAGATGCGGCCAAATGTAGATTATCCAGACAACTATAGTACGTACCAATAGCCAAACCCTGACCAATATCCATAATGCTGCAAAATATATTGATGCCTTCTCTCCCAACTCCGATGAGCCTCATAGCAGTTACCATTCGTCGATTTACTTCAAATGCTTTATTTACAAACGGGCATGACTGAATGTAACGGACGTTCTCGCAGCCACATTGTACTCCAATTTTAAATCCCAGTCCCCGTGCAGCTGTCTTAGAAAATGACATTTTTTGCTTACAATTAGCACACATTATCATTAATGCAAGAGATGAAAACACAGAACCAAATTCTAATAAACAATAACCAAAATTACTATCCTCTAAAATTTCATCATCACTTGAACTCTTCAACTTTGCTGCCGATGCACTAGTAAAAGATGTATCCTCTTCAAGAGTATATTGATTACCGTTAAACCTCCGTTTTTTTGATCTGCCGGGATCCCACTTGTTCTGTCTATAATTATTATTTTGATATTTATTATAGTTTTGATTATAGCCGTTGTTAGCCCTATTCTGAACCTGGATAGACTCGTCTACCTCCATTGGTTCTGGCTTATTTTGTGGCTGCCTATAGGTGTTCCACTGATTTTGTTGGTTATTGTTGAGGCCAGCGCCACCCTGTCCTCGACTTTACGTAGCACGTCCCGGTTCTAATAAAACTCGCAGGTTAACATATATCCAATTTATTATTCAATATATAACTGCTGGCTGTATGGCGTTACATATAGCCGTGAGATAAAGAAGTAAGGAAACCGCTTTAAAAATAATCGTAGCAGACGGTGGCTAGTGCTGTACTGAATAAGCGCGGGCGAAGTAAGTGCTCGCGTACCCCACAAGTGCGCTTAAAGCTTGTGTTGAACGGTACAATTCCAGCCACTCATCTGCTGATTGGAACATTATAGCTGGCTCATTATATCTGTCTATTGTAACAGATTTCGGCGGCGACATTCTCCCCCCGGTAAACTTGGCTCTCCTGCGTCTGGGTTACCCTCAATCTTGCCGACGTTCAATACAGCCAGCTTCGTTACGGGTCGTCGTAAGATGCCGTGGGCAGTCTTGATCGTAGCGCTTCTTACTTGCTGGTCCTTAGCTAAGACCACATCGGTGACTATTCCTTTCGGCCACGTGTTTCGTGGTAAGTTCTCGTCCACTATGAGGACGACGCTGCCAATCGTTAGAGGTGGCTGCTTGGCGTACCATTTTCCTCGGCGAGCTAAGTCGGGAACATATTCCCTGACCCATCGTTTCCAGAAATGGTCGGCGAATAGTTGAGTCGATTGCCACATAAATCGAACCAAGAGATTGTTGTCGAAGATGGGCTTATATCCGCTTACTGACCCCAGTAGCAAATGATTGGGTGTGATGGCTTCGTCGTCGTTGGTGTCCAGCGATACGAATGTGAGCGGCCTTGAGTTTATTATAAATTCGATCTCCCAAAGTGCGCTTTGTAGACTCTCGCTAGTAAACTTCATCGCTGGGCAGATGGCGGACAGGACCCTTTTTATGGAGCCTATAAGGCGCTCCCATGCTCCCCCCATATGAGGCGCTGCTGGTGGGTTAAAGCTCCACTTAATTGTGTCGAACGATCTGTACACTTCGTCGAAGTCAACCCTTGGAAGCTCCTCGCAGATCACCTTCTCGGAAGCTTTAAAATTAGTGCCGTTGTCCGTGAATATTTCTCTAGGTGTCCCGCGGCGATTGAAGAAGTTGCGGATACACATAATGCATGACGAGGCGTCGAGGGAGTGAGCTATTTCTAGATGCACTGCCCTGACCGTGAGACAGGTAAAGATTACTCCCCATCGTTTCTCCTTCCTCCTGCCAACGGTCACGAGAATTGGTCCAAAGTAATCGATTCCAACGTAGGTAAATGGGCGTTGATAAGCGGCGACTCTAGCAATGGGAAGTTGGGCCATTAGCGGCGGTTTTGGGGAGGCATTATCGTTTCTGCAGCGCTGACATGCTCGTCGGGCTGACTTATATAAAACTCTTAAGCGTGGTATATAATAAATGCCACGAGTCCTATTGATGCAGGCCTCGTGCATGGTGTGGTGCATCTGACGGTGATACCAGTTAACAATTAGGCGTGTTACGTAATGCCCGTAAGGGAGTACTATTTGCTGTTGGGGGCACAAGTTTTCAGCTCTCCCTCGGATCCGTAGCAACTGGCCATCGTCTAGAAACACATTAAGACAAATTAGTTTTGAATTTGCGTTTAGAGCTTTACCTTTGGAGAGAAAACATATTTCTTTTCGGAACTCTGATACTTGCGCGTAGCGTATCAGTGTTGTTTGAGCGCGGCGTATCATCTCGGCGTTAATGCTCGTAATCGGAGGCGTTTTCCGCGCTGTTGCTTTCAGCTTTTCGATGTATAATATGAACGTTGCTACCGCTCGATATAGCCTCCGCCAGTCGGAAAAGTGTTCTACGTTCACGATGGGGTCCAGTGGTGTAGTAGCGACGATAAACACCTGCTTCACTTCGATGTTGGTTGGGGCTCCTAGGTCGGTACAGGTGGGCCAACGAGAGCGTTCCTGGAGAAGATACTCCGGGCCATCAAACCACTTATGCATGGAAGTGAAACTCGAAGTCTTAGTGGCGATGTCAGCAGGGTTTAAGTCTGATGGCACCCAGTGCCATTGGTCGACATTGGTGAGCTCCAACACTTCTTCTACGCGATGCATTACGTACTGCTGGAACTTGCGTGGGTCCATTCGCAGCCATTTGAGGACTGTTTTGGAGTCCGTCCAGTAGTGATGGGAGTTAACTGATAGCCGAGAATTTGTTTGAATTGACTGGCTAAGCTTGGCGCCAGTGACTGCTGCCTGTAATTCCATACGGGGGATGGACAGCGGGCTTAGCGGGGCAACTTTAGTTTTCGCTGCTAGCAGGCTAAGATAAACGGAGTTGCCTTGTTGGATGCGAAGATACGAGACTGCTGCATATGCAAGTTCACTTGCGTCTACGAAGGTATGGAGCTGCACGTCATGGATGTCCTCGTTGGTTCTGAAGAAGCATCGCGGAATCTTAACCGTGGCGATTAGGGTTAATGCCTGCTTCCATCGATTCCATCTTGGGAGCAGGCTTTCTGGAATGAAGTCGTCCCAGTCGGTGGGGGTCCGCCACACTTCTTGTAATAATATTTTCAGCTCTATAGTGTAGCAGGCGATGAGGCCAAGGGGGTCGTACATTGACATAAGTACTTGGAGGAGTTCCCGCTTCGAGGGTGCATCGTTTTCAGTCCATATGTCGCGTTTCAGACGGGAGAATTTAAAGATAAACGTTAGGTCGTCCGTTTCCGGGATCCAGTATAGGCCGAGGACTTTCTCGGCGGTGGTGATTTCGACCTCGGTTGACGATGATTCTCCGCCTAGTTTGCCAAGCACAGTCTTCGAGTTCGATGCCCAGTTGCGAATATAAAACCCTCCTGCGGCGTGAATATGGCGAACTTGTGTGGCGATTTCTATCACCTCCTTATTGTCGTTGCCGCTGTAGATAAAGTCGTCGACGTAGTGGTAATTTTTCACGGCTTGTGCGGCGGCGGGATATTGCTGTTGGAACCTGTCAGCGTTTCTGTCCCGTATGAAGTGTGCGATACATGGTGCGCAGTTTATGCCGAATGTGAGCGCTTCCATCGTGTAGACGCTTGGATGGTGTAGTTCGTCATCTTGGTCGTACCAAAGGAAGCGCTGAACATGGACATCTTCCGGCTTGACTCGAATTTGGTGAAACATCTCCGCGATGTCACCGATGATCGCCACCTTTCCGGCGCGAAATGAGATCAGCAGATCCACCAATGGTTTCAAGAGGTCGGGACCGGCGTGTATGAAGTCGTTCAGGGATTGTCCCCCTGACTGCGCCGCTGCATCCCAAACTGGACTAACCCTATTAGGTTTGTTCGGGTTTGTAATTATAAAGGTTGGTAGATACCATACCCTCGCGTGTTCTTCCAATATCTCGGTTGCACTTAGCTTACGGGCATACTTCTTTTGCACGAGATTGTCGATCTCCTTTTGGGTTTGAATCTTTAGTGCTGGTTCCTTGATGAATTTCCGTTGTACGCACTTCAGTCGTCTAAGGGCGTTTTGGGTAACTATCTGGTAGAGCTGCGTTCTCGCTCTTCCACAGCAGTCCAATTTCACTTCGTTACATCTGGCGCCCAACGTGATTGTCCCAACAGTGAGACCAACACAATAAAAATGGGAAAGAAGTGGACTTACCGCCTAAAAAGGAGGACTTCGCCCATGTCGCGAAGAGGCTTAACGTCGCCCTGGAGGGCAGGCTAGACGACATGAGGAAGGCACTGTCGGAATACTACTCAGAAACGGATAACGACCCACAATTCTGGGTCGAGCTAGAAGCAACATACCACGACAGAGCCGGCCCAAGCATCACGTTAACGAACGCTGAAGGGGACAACCTAGTGGGAAGCCTGAGCATTGACAACTTGCACAAAGAGGCCCACAGGAGAGAGCCAAGCCAAGATAGAAAAACAGCAGCACTGACCTCGAGATCAAGCCAGTCGGACTATGCAAAGGTCGCTAAACAGGTCTACGAATGGTCGTTCAGGTTCGACGGTGCGGAAAAACCATTTGAATTCCTGGAGCAGGTAAAATGGTTAGCCAACACGTACGGCTTGGATTTAGACGTGATCCCACGAGCAATGCCGGAATTGCTTAAGGGAAGGGCTGAGAGGTGGGTCATCGCCAACAACAAGCAATGGAGCACCTGGGCGGAGTTCATAGAAAGCTTCTATACCTACTTTTTGCCGAGAGATTTCTTCACCAGGCTGGCGGATCAGTTCCGTCAACGGAAGCAGTGCTTCAGCGAGTCGTTCAAGGACTACATGTTCGACATGCAGACGATGATGAGGCCAATTGGTAATTCTACGAAAGAGACATTAAGGATCATTAAAGAGAATTGCACCCCATGGTAAGAATCTTCCTAAGAGCGTACAAAGTGTCGGACCTGAACACGCTTATGATCTAAGCCGATGAGTACGAATAAGGCGGAATTACTGCGCAGCTCGAGGTGGAGGTCAAATTCGGAAACAAACAAGTGACCATGAGCCTATTGATTTTACCCGGAGTAGTAGATCCGTTGGTTTTGGAATGGAACTTCCTGGAAGAATTCGGAACCGAGATAAGGTGTGCTGGACATGAGATAATAAAAGCAGCCAGGAGCCAAAACAATGGATGGCTCGAGGAAGAGCTATCGGTAGCAGACGTTCAACGATACTACAGCGTTACTGGAAACAGAGACTTCAGCACAATGACGGGAACATCGAATATGACAGACCACCAGATCAAAATGAAGGATGACAAGCCAATCAAGCACAGATATTACCCCAAGAACCCAAAAATTCAAGGGGAAATCAACGCAAAGGTGGACGAGCTTCTCCAAATGGGGTTCATAGAGCATTAAAAGAGGCCATACAGCTCCCCAATCGTTATGGTGAAAAAGAATACAGGCAAGTGGAGACTGTGTGTCGACTTCAGGCAGATCAACGCGAAGTCAGTAAAGGATGCCTACCCAATGCCCCGCATAAACTACATCCTGAATCAACTAAGGGAAGCGCGGTACATCAGCAGTTTGGACTTAAAGGATAGATACTGGCAGATCCCACTGGAAGAAAATAGCAGGCAATACACGGCGCTCACGGTACCAGGAAAAGGTCTATTCCAGTGGGGGCAATGCCGTTCGAACTCCACTCGGCGTCGGCAAGTAATTGGCCCCGAGATGTCACCTCACGCATTCGCTTACCAGGATGACATTATAGTGATCGGTAGCACGCTAGAATATCACAAAAGAAACCTTCTTCAAGAAGGAACTGCTGTACCTGGGACATCGAGTGACTAGTGAGGGAATAGGAACAGATCCGGAAAAAGTAGATGCCATCGCCGAACTGGAACCGCCATCGACCGTCAAAGAACTCCGGCAATACCTAGGAGTAGCGTCGTGGTACCGCCGATTTGTACCAGATTTTTCCAGAATCGTCAAACCCCTGAATGACCTGCTGCGCAAAGGCAGTAAGTGGGAGTGGACACCACAGCACCAGATGGCGGTAGAGGAAGTAAAGGCAAGACTCGTGGCAGATCCGGGGCTAGCATACCCGGACTTCAGTAGAACTTTTATCCTGCAAACAGACGCCAGCGACTACGGCATCGGAGCAATACTGACCCAGGACACCGAAAAGGGCGAAAGAGTAATCTCCTATTCGAGCCAAACACTGAACGGCGTCGAAAAGAACTATTCAACAACGGAAAAGGAGGTATTGGCGATTGTTTAGGTGATCCGAAAGCTCAGGCCATATCTGGAAGGGTGCCACTTCAAGGTAGTAACCGACCACATGGCCCTGATGTGGCTCAACATCATCGAAAGCCCTTCAGGAAGGGTCACCAGATGGGCGCTGGAGCTACAACAGTACGACTTTGAGATAGCGTACAGAAAGGCGTCCCAAAGTCGCTACTGGAAATAGTGTTAAGGGAAAACCACGACGAACCATCGGCGGGACACGTAGAAAGCCGGAGGACAATTGCACGGTGTGCAGCACGGCGACGTCCCCGAACAGCAACTGCCCAAAACCCCGAGTGCCGGAACTCCAAACTACCAGACAGGAAGGGAGAGCAATCGACCCGTTGAGGCATTCAAGAGTTGTAGTCCTGGAGAAGACCAGCGGTTCAACAAGTCCCGGAACGGTGGTTGCCCAAGGGCACGCAAGGTAAGGAACAGCGCAGAGGACATCGGCAGCGACGCCTGCAGACATTAACGACAGCCACGTCACCATCGCGGCGCGGTGCTCATTAAGGACTGCCGGAACGTCGCGGACGTCAAGTATTAGGGTAAAGCCGGGTGAAACGTTTGTCGGCGCTAGGGTCTAAGCAAAGTGAACGCTTTCTGGCGTTAGCCATGACTGTCAGTGCGACCTGAGCTAGAACCTAGAGGGACCGTCCGGGACAGAGCAAGGGGCAGGTATTGCCTCGAAAGGCGTTGCCCTGGAGAGCAAGCGGCTTGTTAACCCTAGTCTGAGAACGGTGACGCTCCCCTAAGCCCGCAAGGCCGAACTCCCTGCGAGTCCAAGGCGTGACAAGCGACACCGAGGCAGTGCGTCGGCAAGCGACCAGAGGCCGGTCACTACGAGCATCCGCAGCCTGTGGAACCAGCGCGAGGAGACACCGAGGCCAGCCCAGCCACACTCCCGCTGTATTAATAACACGAGAAAGAAACCCACTGTTACCATTCGAATCCTGTGTTTTCTCACTGATCTACGGGGCAGTCACGTCATATAAATTTGGTGGGATGAACACACAATCTTCTGAGCTAGCCGCACGACTCTTATAGCGAGCAGACCAACAATATCAGTTCGTTACAGTGTGTATATACGAATGCGATTGTGTGTGTGACAGTGGATATGAGATTAGTTTAAATACAAATCTTTAACAGATTTCACACATTTCCTTTAAGGAGCAAAACTTGATTCAAATTAAAAACTCGTTTTGGTATCCTCGAATTTAAATTGCATCCCTATGCTTAAAAAAATATATATATAAATGCCTTAACAAACCGATTCCCAGCATTTTCTCACACCTCGGTACATTATTATTAATAAAACAAGGAAGAACGCTATAGTCGAGTACCTCGACTATCACATACCCGTTACTCAGATAAAGGGACCAAAGGGAAATGCGCCACCTACCCCTGATCACAATTAGGGTATTCAATTGCGTTGCAAAAGTGTAAACTTTGTAAGTTTGCCAGACGAGAATTGTGAACGCCCTCTATTTTAAAATATCGTTGCAAGAAATTGACGTACAAAATAACGCCAACTTTTAAATTTTTGTGAAAAGAAGGCTATGATATTTTCTGTCATTAAGACCCAACTTTTCAGTATATTTTTAGTATTTTAGATAAAATTCCTACCCATTATTAACCCCCTATTTCTACACAAGTACAACAGATTTGTATACATAGGCTGGGGTGTTGTAGGCCTTGAAAACCATTTTGTATGGAAATTGTTGTTGGAACTGCTTACACTTTTACACTTTTCAAACGATTGCAACGCAATTGAATACCCTAAATATATGGTTTTGTGGGCGGTAGACAGATTTAAGCCTTATGGGCGTTTGAGTGGGCGCGGCCATTTTTTTGATCAATCGATAGGTTGTAGTGTAAACACATCTTTTATTTGTTTTTGATATTCTTTGTTTTAAATCTGGAGCATCATTAGTACCGCTACCAACGGCCAGTTGTTTCTGATTTTACATTTTTCCTTGGGCTCAAAGTAAGCCTAAGTCTCGTAGTTGCGCTGCCTACAGTTGGACGGCAGAGAGACGGCTATGTATATCTTATATATATCACTTGTATTTAATTATGCTCTCTTTAGCTGGAGCGCGAGGGTATATGCATATACTTGAGTTTGGTTGAGCGGCTGGCGTGTGTAACAGAATACTGACACTTGCACTTTCTGTGAGCGCGCCGATCGACTCATGTTTCGGCCACTTAGGTTTTTGACCGGGCCTTTGTTTATGTAAACACTGCAACAAAGTGTTACAGTGTGTTTGCTTCAAGTACTCTTTGTACAGTAGATAAGTTATTTTATTAGTATATTTTACTAGAATAAAAATAATTTTTTTTTTAAATCTTTTTTTCTTAATTTTTTTTAGGTACAAAGAGAATGGAATTGGGAATAATATTTGTATTTAAAGAAGAAGTACTTCCAAGCATGTCCATGCTAAATGGAATTATGAAATAAACATTTTTAATCTATCCATATGAACTGTTTGTTTTTTGTTCTTATTATTCGTTATAATGTTATTTCTTTCTCCTAATTCCGTTACTTTATGCGGACAGGTATATGATAATCTAACTCATGTCCTGTATCACTTCTTAAAAGGACTTGATCACCTACTGATACTTCTATGTTTTTTATTTTCTGATCATATAGTATCTTATTATTTTCCTTATTTTTTTCTATCATTATTCTAGTTTTTTGTATGCTACTTCTAATCTATATTTACTTTCCTTATCATAGTCATCTATATTATATATGGGTTCTATATTTTCTATACTATTAAATTGCTTTGGTAAAGTAGTTGTTTTACCAAATACTAGCTCGTATGGACGTCTTCTTTGAACCGTACTTCAAAATAAATGATTCAAAAATGGCATTAGCGACAGTGCTGGCATTTTTATTTGGAACTGGTATGGCAACTAAATGTTTAGTCAGGTCACATATTAGAGTGACTGCATACTCATTGCCATTTTCTGATTTTGGTAGTGGACCAATAGTGTCCACTATCACTCTGTCGAAAGCATTTATATGCGTATCAGTTATTATCAATGGAGTCTTATTGTGCTTAGTTATTTTAGCTTTTTGGCATTTCTGACATTTTCGTATGTATTCAGTAATGTCTCGAGTCATACCTTTCCAAAAATAATGTCTTTTGACCTTAGCCAAGGTTTTTGTAATGCCAGTATGACCTCTTTGTATTGGATCATCATGGAATTTAGACAGTACTGCTTCTTTCTCGTCTTGTTTTTCTATAAGGGCCACCGGGTTGAGTAGCGCTACTCTTAAGGTATTCTATATCTTGTCGCCCATTTGTTTAAAATTTGCATTTGAAGCCTTTGGAAAAATTGACCTATGTCTAGGATTCCATTGGTATATAAATCGCTAATATCATAATTCTCCTACCATGTTTAAATATACATAGCATATCCTTTACATGCAAGGTCACTACTTTACGTACTTCATAAACGTTGGGCTTAGAAGCTTTCTCTATAGAATGCGAAGGCAATTCTATTTGTTTGTTTTCCGCGCGGAATTTCTGTCTGTTTTGATATCTAGTAGTGACTTTCTTTATATCTCCAGTAATGTTTTGTAGATCTTTAATGGTTATTCTTGATAACGCATCAGCTACATAATTGTCTTTTCCCTTTAGGTATTCAGCTGTGAAGTCATACTCTTCTAACTCTAGCCTCATACATTTCAGTTTGGAACTTGGATTTATCATTGAAAATAGATATATTAATGGTCTGTGATCTGTTTTGATTATAAAGTGATTTCCATAAATATATGGTCGAAAATGTTTTATTCCCCAGTGAATTGCAGCTTATTCCTGCTCAGTTTCTCCCTTAGTGAAAGCTCTTGATGCATATGCAATGGGAAGTTGGAGTCCGTTATGGTCTTGAGTTAAAACCGTTCCACTCGCTTGTTTACCTGCATCAGTAATTATACAAGATTCTTTGCTGAAATCGGGATTTTGTAGCAAAGTAGGTTCCATGAGTTTTGTTTTTAAATATTGAAATGCGTTTTGGCATTCATCTGTCCATTCAAAAGGAACATTCTTTTTACATAATCTTGTTATGTGCCGTAAATATTCAACGAAATTTTGTATGAAGCGTCTATAATAATTGCAAAATGCTACAAATCGTCTAGCGCTGTCCGCATTGTGCGGCGCAGGGTAGTTCATAATGACGTCACATTTCTTGTCGTCTGGAAGTAATCCGTTATCTGTGCATTTATGACCGAGAAAAGTCACTTCATGCATAAAAAATGAACATTTTTTTGGATGTAACTTTAGATTGTATTTCCTGCATTTCTCAAAAACGGCTGTTAAGTTTTTAAGCATATGTTTCTCGGAACAACCTAAACTATTAAGTCATCCATATAAAGGAATGCTTGTGAAGGTTCTAATCCAGAGAATGCAATAGTCATCATTCTCTGAAATGAATTAGGCGCTACTTTTAATACGAAAGGTAATCGCGTGAGGCGATACGAGCCATTGCTCGTTGAAAATTACGTTATATCCCTCGCAGAGTAAAAATTTTAACTGAAATCAATTGTACTGATCAATACCTATCGATTGACATAAAAAAAGTTTGCCACGCCCACTTTAACGCACACAAGCCGCCCACAATGTTCAAAAAATCGTAAATATGGACGCGGATATCTCGAAAAATATCAAAGATAGAGAATTGGGATTTCATATTTAGATTCCGTATCCTCGAGCGCAGCGCAAGTTTGTTACGCGAATATGCCACGCTCACTCTAACGCCCACAAGCCGCCCAAACCTGTGGCGCCGACCATTTTCATGCTAGATAAAAAATTTTAACTGATATATATTAGTCTCGTCAATACCTATCGATTGATCCAAAAAAAGTTTGCCACGCCTACTCTAACGCCTCCAAACCGCACAAGCCTGTGGAATGTATTAGCCTTGTCAATACCTTATAGTATGCACATATATTGAATATCTACTGTACCAAGAGTACTTGAAGCAAACACACAGCACACACTTTGTTGCAGTGTTTACATAAACAAAGACCCGGTCAAAAACCTAAGTGGCCGAATCATGAGTCGATCGGCGCGCTCACAGAAAGTGCAAGTGTCAGCATTCTGTTACACACGCCGGCTGCTCAACCGAACTCAAGTTCATGCATATACCCTCGCGCTCCATCTAAAGAAAGCATAATTAAATACACATGATATATATAAGATATACATAGCCGTCTCTCTGCCGTCCAACTGTAGGCAGCGCAGCTACGATCCTTAGGCTTACTTAGAACCTAAGGCAAAATGAAAATAATAAAAAAAATGGACGTTGGTAGCGGCACTAATGCTGCTCCAGATTTAAAACAAAGAATATAAAAACCAATAAAAGATGTCATTACACTACATGGCGACCGTGACTTTGGTCCAACTTGATCTGGACCTGGATCTGGACCTCACACAATAAGAAACGGCAACAACGGCAACAACAGCAACAACGGCAACAACGGCAACAACAGCAACAACGGCAACCACAGCAACCACAGCAACAACGGCAGCAAGGGCAATAACAAGAGCAACAAGAAGAAACGCAGTGAGTAGAGTGTGATGTGTGCCAAACGTAGTGGCGTAGTGAAAAGACTAAAAGCCAGAAAGGCTGAACTACTGAAGCTGCTGAACAGCGGCAATGCAATAACTTGAAACAACTCCGTAAAACTACATGCATGAACATGAACACATAAAAAATTTGCTAACAGTACGTAAAAACCAAATCACAGCCACACCCACATCCACCTACCCTGTAATTCAAAATCTTGCCAAAACTATAAAAACACTTCCTCCACCAGAAAAAATTTAGATTCCCAAGCTGAAGAAGACATACCCGAATGACTGCGAGGGACCACTGTGTTCACCCCATTGCGAGTACACCTGTGCAGCCAGCACCGGTGCCCCACCAAAGAAGTAACAACCTGTGCAGCCAGCACCGGTGGCCCACCACAGAAGTACAGTCTATGCAGCCAGCACCGGTGCCCCACCATAGAAGTACAGCCTGTGCAGCCAGCACCGGCACCGTCGGGCGCACCAAGCCAGATCAAGGAAAAGTAAACCGAAAGTGAAAGTGCACTGCGTTGCAAAATTTTTTTAATTGCACTGCGATGCATATTTTTTCATTTATTTATAAAAGCAAATGTTTAAAATTGAGCGACATAACAGTTGCCCGATTAGAGTATGGCCTGAAAACCATACACAAAAATAGGCTGAAAATTATATGTAAAATATAATAATAATTGGTCCAAACAGTAAAATCTATATTATTCAAATCAAACTAGTTGTTAATGAATAATATTAACAAAACATACGAATCAATTCAAAACTCTAAAATATTTGACAGACCAAGATACATTTAAGAATACCAACCCCAAAGATGGGTTTAACAGACACAAAAGCAGTGGATTCCACTGCAAATGTTATTAATAAAGTAGAGTCAAATAACAATGACTTAGAATTAATCCATACATTGTTAATAATAATTGTTGTTATAATGTGCGCAAATTGTTTCCATAAACTTTATAAATTGCATATTAAATGTCTTAAAAAGAAATATATGAGCCAGGCAAATGATATGGACAAAATTGAAAAAAATTTATAGCACAAACAACAATAATAGAAAAACAAGGAAGAACGCTATAACCGAGTACCTCGACTATCAGATACCCGTTACTCAGCTAATTTTGGATGAATTACTCCTTGAATCGTGCGTTAAAGTTCCTTTAAGGCTGCTCCAGACTCCTGTGCTATGGACTGCACATTGAAAAGAGTTTTCAAGTGGCTGTTCACCTGCAATCGCTTATTCTCAAACCGTTGGGGTAGGATAACAGATAACGCGGATAACGTTGGGGTAGGACCACCTAGAGCGTTCACAGAGGGCAGTGCGACCGTGCGAGATGTAGACATCTGGAGGAAACTGCTGCTCGACACTACCTCCAGAAATTAAACGCCCGTGAACAAATAATAATTATCTCGAGGGGCTTAGGATTGCGCTATCGTCAGCAAATGTGGACGTGATTAATCTAACTCCTCTAATTGAACTCCAGCTTCAATGGTATACTGGTTGAATGTTGTTGAACTGCAGCTCACCGCGAAGACTCTGTGATAGAAAAACGACTCAAGTAACTTATGAAGGATTTCTGATAGTAATTTTATGATTTTATGCATAAATCCTTCAAGCCAAGCAATACAAGATTCCCGATGTTCAAAGGCTGTACGAATTTCTGGCGCTTTCCGGTTGACCTGCTCCGTAACTTTCCCTAAACCCGAATTGATGTGCCGGGATTACATTGTGTGCTATTAGATATGCGCGTTAGAAGGAATTTTTTAAATAACATGGACAGGCACGATAATAAACTTATTGTCCTGTACGATGAGGGACTTGTGTGGTCTTTCCCAGGCATGGGTATCATTATAACAATAGACTTTTTCCATTTTTTTTTTTAAATACCCAAGTTTTGTGATCCCGGTAAATAGTTTGCATATAAGTTCACTAATAATTTTTGGAGTTATTAGGTCCCTTTCTGCTGCCTTTTTTGGTTTCAGTTGCTTCTTAATGGCATTTACGATTTCAAGTGCTCAAAAGAAAATCGGCTCTCTTGCTTTATCAGTGCCGTGCGACGGTAGATCGAAAATCTTTGTGTCGGCGTTTGGCTGAAATAGATTTCGTAGGTGTTGAGCAAAGGTTTCGACTCTGACTTCGTCGCTGCGAGCCCAAGTACCCAAAGATTTTTTAATCCGAGTGACTACTTCCATTGGAGAGATATCATTTGGGTGATCTCTCCACAAGGGATGCTTTGTACTGATCGGCGATAATTTCTCAACGTACCGGCGCTGGGCAAGTTCTTCTTCTTGCTTTAGAGTTTTATTGAGTCTGCGGGTGGCGTCTTTAAAAAATTGTTTTAATAGCGCCGATCTGCTGGATTGCCTGCGTGTCGTAGACGTTAGCAGGTTAGTTTGGTATTGGTTGCTACGCACAATCGTCTCTGGCGTTGTTGATTTTTTGGCTTCTGCCACATCGGCACAGTATTTGATATCATTCGACGGTGAGACATCAATTATTTAGGTTGTTGGGATGCGTGCACCTTTATTAGAATACTGTTGTGTGAAACTCCTTGTGTTGGAAATGTTAATAATCTTTATCCATTTTTATTGATAACGCATCTCTTTGGTAGTTTTGTTATATTCTTTATTTATTTGGTTTGCATGGCAGGAGCAGCGTTAATGCCGCTTCCAACGTCAAGTTGTTTCTGATTTTACAATTTGCCTTAGGATCTAAGTAAGCCTAATTCTCGTAGCTGCGCTGCTTACAGTTGGGCGGCAGAGAGATGGCTATGTATACCTTATGTATATAAAGTGTTTAATTATGCTCTCTTTGGCTGGAGCGCGAGGGCATGTGTATGTACTTGAGTTTGGCTGAGCGGCCGGCGTGTGCAACAGAATGCTGACACTTGCACTTTCTTTGAGCGCGCCGATCGACTCATGTTTCGGCCACTTAGGGTTTTTGACCGAGCCTTTTGTTTATATAAACACTGCAACAAAGTGTTACAGTGTGTTTGTTTCAAGTACTCTTGGTACAGTAGATATTCGATATAAGTGCATACTACAATACTTTGTTTTTGCATAAAGTTTTGCATTATTGATATCATGAAGAACGTAAAGTCCATCATTCTTTGTTGTTAAGGTAACAACAATGCTTCGATATTATTTGGTATTTGTCCTATTGCTAGCTAAGAGGTAATTGTATCCGGCTCATCGCATCGAACTTGTGGGATCAATGTCGGTTCCAGTCCTGTTTTCAGGACACTGGCGTATCTCATTCCCCCATTTCTGTTTAGAGGTCCAAGTAAAGATCTCGCTGCTTTCCCAAAGAAAATGTCTGGTGTGGTTTGAGATTGCACATACTCATTTTGTGTATTATGGGAGCGTACAGATTTTTCTCATTATGGCCGATTCTTCAGCTCCCTATAGACTGGGGAGCCTCTGCCGCTTGCGGTATGGTTTTCTCCATAGTTGGCGGATTGCATCCTTTTTGGGTCTTCTTTGTTTGCAGGGCATGGTTCAGAATTGTGGAAGCCTCCACAAGGTACGCAGACTGACCGAAATCTAATGCGGTTCTTAAACAGTACTTTACCTCGTTTTTCCTTAAAGCTCTGCTCTCTGGCTCCAATTCGACCTTAAAGAGTGGTTGCGGCTTTTTATTTCTGTTAACTATATTTATAAAATTTTTGGCGATAAAGCCTTTTTCTTTCAAAGCCTCTACTATATCAGTGTTGGATACGTCGGGCTCTTTACGTTTAGTAGGGTTTTAAGTCTCAGCCAGGTATTTGATTAAAAATCAAAAATGATATTCTGTTTTACTATGTATCTTTGTTTCGTGAATACTCCCTTTAACAAGAGGAGTAACATAAAAATTGTCATTCCCGATCAGCGCAAAAATTTTCTTTGCTAGGGCATTCGAGTTATGTTCTCTTATGTAAATTGGTGGGGGCTGTGCTTTTTTGGACCGCTTGTCCAGGATCGGATTGAATTATTTCAACATCCGCGACAGGGCGAATCTGTTTTTATAAGGTGCTCCTGATTGTTCACCTTTTTTATTGGGGCAGTTTGTTTTCGGTTTATTTTCGACAATTTTATTTTGTGTTGGGACACCGGAAAAGAAGGAAATATAATCAGGAAATTAACTGCGGATTAGGGTGAGTTGTAGAAGAGATCGGATTGTTCGGGGTCTAGAGAGTAACGTTGAGCGTACTCGGCAGCTACTGGCCCGTCCACAAAAGGTTCCTGCGCGGCCACCGTTTGTTCGAGCGAAATCTGTGGACGTCATCCCCTAATCGAGGTCTGTCAAGCTGGTGGAAAAACTGGGTCGAGAAGCAGAAGAAAATCTCATGTCAGGGCCCCACCAACAGCGTTTGCATTTGGGCATTTGGAATAAGGGGCCGACGCATATAACCATTTCGTTTGCAAGTTAAGTTAAGTTAATATAAAAACTTTCAGTGAACGGTCGTGTTTTTGTCTTGCGCTCCGAATTTTTGTTCTTTTTGTCCATAAACCATCGGGGTTTAATTCATATTTTCATACGTCTATATAACTTTTTATGTCCCTAACAACATCCGTTCGCTTCGCGAGTGCATAGTGATCGTTTTGTGTTTAAATTAACAAAATTAGTTTGCACGTCTAATCTCTGTGCAGTGTTTGTTGTTATTGTTTTTTTCTAATTGCCTTCTTCTTTTCTTCCAAACGCTGTTTGGAGCGGTAAGTGTCTAAACGGTAGTTAGTAGTAGGGAAAGACGGGTTCTGGGACAATTAGCATATTAATGGCCCCCGCCCCCTTACTAATTAGCATATTAATGACCCCCGCCTCTCACTAATTAACATATTAATGACCCCCGCCTCTTCATTAATGTATGCGGGTTCTGGGACAATTAACATAATCCATAAATTATCTGATTTTAAGGGGTTCAGATGTCATAAAAGTGTCACGATCATATCCATAAAGAGTATACTAAATTGCCACCCCCCCAACCCCACACCACCATGTGACAATACTGATCACGTGACCTTTTTGCCTCATTATCAGCAATTAATATTCAGCAGGTGTTGCTGTACACGGGAGAAAGGTCGCACACTTTCCCCACATCTCCATGTGACAATATTGATCACGTATCCTTTTCCTCATTATCAGCAATTAATATTCAGCAGGTGTTGCTGTGCACGTGAGAAAGGTCGCAAACCCAAAACATCTAAAGCTGGTTGCCTTAGAGGGACATGTCCGATCATGTTGGGGAATAACGTTTCCTATGATTGTAAAACTAATTTAGAAATCAAAAGAACCCCAAATAAAATAAATCCCACAAGTTAATGATTCTCAGATGTCGAATATTTTCAAACAGACTTTTTTTTCGCCCCAGAATGTTTAACTGGTAAATTTTTTCAAGATCTCTCCTTTCTACAAACGGGTCATAAACATATCATAAAAGGGATTCAAGCAAGAGCTACCCGAACATGCGCACCTGTCTATTAACTGACCGGAATAAAAGGGACACATGCACAAGTCTGAAGGCGCACGCCCATTGACAAAATCATGAGCCTCACGCCAACGACCTCACGGCTAAGTGCGAGCTCTAATACGTTCCCATAATAGGGATTGAAGTCACGACCGCGCAACAACTCGCAAGTAGCCGACATATCTCAGTCAAGGAAATACTTTCCATTCTCCGTACCTGTAATTTTAACTCGAAATAAAATGTCAGAAGTTTATTTTGTACCATAAAAATACATTTATTCATTTACATTTATTTATTTTGGTATTGCGAACATTTTTTTTTTATATATAGAAATTTATTTTCTGCTATGATTCCGGCGATTTGCATAGAAGAAGCAGGCGCACGTTTCCGACGTCATTTCTGGATTACAAAATGTAAAGTGTTCACCATAATTCGTAGTTTTGAGGTCATGACCACCTCGATTCATGAACATAGTTTTTGTGTTTAGAAGGTATTGAAAATGCTGACCAATTATCTCTCCTTTAAATTGTTCAATAAATTGGTCAATTTCCTCATGAAACTTAATTTGGTTAATTTTGTTTTCTTGCACATCCTTACACATCTAGTCTCAACTTTAAAATAATGTATAAAAATTATTTTATTGTTTTGAAGCTACTTTTAAAAAATGTCAAAATAATGTATGCATTGTTTAGAGCACAAACCCCGCCCTTAAGGTGTGTTTCACAATAGGGAAACCGGTTTCCTTTAAACCTGTTTAATGACGGACAGCCCATTTCCTCGACATTAATGAGCTGACGACTCCCAAAAAACGTCTGTAGAAATCGTTTCTTTTCCACACCTTTACAAAAAATTTGTTTTCCGCTTGTAATTGTCCTTAGATACTTTCGAGTTTGTGGAAAACTATTTTCTCCATCGTTCCAAAAAATGTTGTGATGTGTATTGGTTAACCAAATTGCAGTCTTTCGAGATTTTGTATTTAGCAAAGTAAAATCATTTGGTGGTTCTATTAAAAAACTATTATTCAAGTTTGGATCTTTTTCGAATACAATTCCAATTTCCTTTAGAATAAAATTATTATTATTATCAAAGAAACCTTGAACATCAATCGAAACAGTATCTTTCAACATTTTTCTAATGTTAAACAACTCGTTGTACTAGTCCGTTTAGTGGGTTATATTCAACTAAACGGTCTTGTATGAGGAGACAATAATCTTGGGTATTTTCATGACTTGGTGTCTTTAGTTCTATTGAAATTCTCACATCAATAGGACCAATTTTACTGATTCATTTTGATATGAAAGATCAACCACAATAATAGGGGTCTTCAATTTAAATTCATTTGGGGTCAAAAATGGTTGTGATTCACGATTAACTAGATTGAAATCTTGTATACATTTCATATAGGTGAGCATACTAATTCTTACTAAAATCAACATTCAGATTATCACATGGATATGACTCAGAATTCAAGTGAACTTTCAAGTTTGATAAGTTATTTGTGATAAGTTCTCCATTTAGTGTAAATCCAATTATGGCAAATCTTGGTTTTTTGCGGTTAGCCGACAGTTTCACATTCCAGCTGTGTTGACTTCCATACCCCAATTTTGCGTTAACATATGAATCCCAACTCCGGAATGCGATTGGTAGGTTTACACCACTTTTAATAATATCGTATATCTTAATTTTTTGCAAAATCGCTCAGAGTTACATGTGGAATTTTCCAGATTTTATTCGTAATTACCAACTTAAAAGTTTGTTCATTTCTGGTTTGCTCAAACACATCACCAAGATTCTTAGTTAGCATCAACACTAGTTCATGCTTACAATTTAACAAAACTTTTTTATAATCCTCAGTCAATCCCAACAAATTTTTTAATGGTACAGAAAAATTTTAATTGGGGATCCCGTAGAAATTTCGTCTCCACTGCTCCATCCAGAATTTAATAGGTATTGACTTTGAAGATTATCCAGAGATATACAATTTTTAGGGTAGTAGCCATACCGACATAGACTTGACACGTTGGACTCGTTGTATTTAGTTGTTACCTAGCAGTATTTTGATGGTTACTTTCTTTTTAGTCTTGCTTTTGGATGGTTACTTTTTGTATAGTACCTGTACAGTACTTGATTTTGGATGGTTACTATCTGTATAGTATCTGTAAAGTACTTGGTTTTAGATGATAACTAAATGTTAACAAGTATTATGAGTCGCTATAGTCTCTTATTAAGAACTATCAAAGTACACAAGTTAAAGTTTCTAAGATGTGTTAGCCAAACACACTTGCAGTGAACTATCATTACCTGACCGTCATCAAAGTCACATGCCCAAGACCCAAGGACATTGAATAAAATACTTCCCCTTCATTTGTACCTGGAGTTTTAATTACAGTCAGATACAAAATTTGTAGGATTATTCAATATTTCTTTATATATTTTATTATTGTAAACATTTTTCATTAAATTCATAATTAATTATATTTTATGTATATTTGTATATAATTAATTTTCTTACTTCAGCCCTCTGTAAGAAACATGTCGCTTATTAATCTTCGTTCCAAGCGTAGATTTTCGCTTGGTTCCCATAGATAGATGTAAAATAGTTCTCACAATGTAATCTTTCTCAGATGCTGAATTATTTTTAAAGCATTCATTTGTTCCATCCCATAATAATATTGTAACATATTTCGAAGGCATCATTAGCTAGCATAGGAGCGCCTATCAATTTAATTTTTGATTGAAGTTTATGATAGAGGTGTTGGGACCTGGTAATATCGGTTTTTGTTGTCAACTATTTTTCTAGTTCTAGTTTATTAATTCTATTCTATTTGTATACTATTTGTATGAGTAAGGCATCATTGTCTAAGATTCTGAAAAAGTTTAATAAACTGTTTACTTACAATACTGATTAGCTGGTTACTATATATTTAGTAGATGTATACAAGTTGTTTTGTATCTGGTTTGATATGTTTAATAGATGTATACAAGTTGTTTACTAGATGTATACAAGTTTTTTACTAGCTGTTTAGTATCTGGCTACTATATATTTAGTAGATGTATACAAGTTGTTTAGTATCTGGTTACTATATATTTAGTAGATGTATACAAGTTGTTTAGTATCTGGTTTCTATATGTTTAATAGTTGTATACAAGTTGTTTACTAGATGTATACAAGTTGTTTACTAGCTATTTAGTATCTGGTTACTATATATTTAGTAGATGTATACAAGTTGTTTAGTTCTGGTTACAATATATTTAGTAGATGTATGCAAGTTGTTTAGTATCTATGTTTAGTAGATGTATATAAGTTGTTTACTAGATGTATACAAGTTGTTTACTAGCTGTTTAGTATCTGGTTTCTATATGATTAGTAGATGTATACAAGGTGTTTAATAGATGTATACAAGTTGCTTACTAGCTGTTTAGTAACTGGTTTATATATCTTTAATATCTGTTTACTTGATGTTTACTATTTATTAGCTGGTTACTAGTTGTTATTAACGTCTACGAGCTTTTATAGTCTTTTGTTAAGAATGATCAAAAATTCTTGATCACTAGACGACTTTCGATGTGAAGTAAAAACTTACACTCTGATTTTCAGTGTGTTTGCTATGTACGTAAGAAAGAGTGCAAAGCCAAAATAGCTCAAGATTGATATATAAATCTTAGAGGAACATGTCCGATTATGTTGGGGGAAGATGTATCCTGTGATTGTAAAACTAATTAAGATATAAATTGTTCACAAGTTGTCTAAAAGCTGTGTAGAAGCTGCTTTGATAAACAATTTTGATTCATAATTACAGATATTAAGAATATATAATAATATCATCCACTTTAACTAGTATATTGTTAAAATAAAACATTTCCATTTTTCATATTCTTTCATCTTATGTAGGTATAATAAATGTAATCTTAACTACGATAGCTAGCCTTACATCCCATAACTATAGTTATTAGCTACAATAAAATGTCTAGAAAGAACAAAATATATGAATGTCCAAAAACCATTTAAAACTAACTATAATTGGGAAAGTAATTGAAATCGCTCCGGCGTAATACAGTAAAAAACAAAAAACACTGTGATTATCCCATTTTCTATCACCATACCCACACCTAAATGACCAATTATATCCTTTGTCCAAAAATGTCTGTGACTTTCACTTATAAATTTGTCACCGATAATTTAAATCCCATTAAGCAAACCACCCATTGCTAACCGTACCATAACCCCAGAGTCAAGTTGGTTACCTACAATAAACATAGGTGGTGGTGTAAAGGATTGCTAAAATGCCTCGACGCAGGCGCAAATGTCATAAAAAATGATCATAAAAATATAATTAGGAAAGTATTTTTTATTTGCGAACCATTTATAACTGTTACCAACAACACAAATAGTTATGTTACAAAAGATTTGCTTCAATGCCTCGACGCAGGCGCAAAGGTCAAGGTATTGGAAAAAAATTCATGGAATATTATCCCTTCATAAAAGAGGTCATAAAATATATAATTATGAAAGTATTTTTTATTTGCGAACAATTTATAAATGTTACCAACAACACAAATAGTTGTTACAAAGGATTGCTAAAATACCTTGATGCAGGCGCAAAGGTCAAGGTAATGGAAAAATTCATGGAATTTTATCCCTTGACCAAAAACGAAAGTTTCTTCTATTTGGATAATAAAAAAATATATATTAATTCAATACTTTGATTTTTCCATCAAAATGCTTGATAAATCTAGTTGTTTGATGTTCTCTAACTAATTGAGTAATATGTTTTCATGTGCCTATTTAATTTACCAAAAACAGTATTAGTCTTCTCTCATAAAATCCCTCTAATTCCCCACCGGTGAAATATATGTTCCTCATATTTAATAATGATGGTTTGTCATAGATGGGTACTTGTAATTCATATTTAAGATACTTACATCCTTCTCTAACTAATATCCTTTTATCCATCATGTAAACAGGTTTAGAATTGTATTGCGTGCTTCAACCCCTAGCCACACCCACCACTGTAACAGATTTCACTTTTCCAATGGCTGCCCCAGCTACCTAAACTGTACATTTCTTTTGATTTTCTCTTTTCCTTTCTAAGCAATGTTCACAATTTTTAAACTGGTTCTGACCTCCCTCTTTAATGGCATCCTCTACTTTATTTTCGTTATATTTCTGATCTTTTCCTAACAGTAGGTTGTTAAACTTTTATTATTTTATGGGATTATTGAGCACCCGAAATCCCTGATATTAAGTCATAACATGTAACTAGCAGAATATAGTAAAAGACATCAGACTCTAAAAAGACTAGATTTACCTACAATTCAATTTACCATCTACAATCCCTGGAGAAGAGTTTAGTATTTGCAGTTTAATTTTCAAATTTATTGATTTCACAGATTCCCGCTGGTAAATACCAATTTTTAACAAATGGCTGCCAACTCCATACCATTCAGACACTGGTTTACAACCTCATAGAACTGACTCTCAAGGTATCTGTAATGCACAATATATTTCTGTCTCTTTTCTTTTAATCAATATTACAAAATTTCATAAACTGGTTTTGGAGTTCATTTTATTCTTAGAATTAAATTATTAAAAATTATTAAGCCAACAGAGATAATAATGATTTTGTGATAGTATCCCGTTAATAATACATAATTCTTATTTGTATATTTTCAAATTTTTTTTTTTTAGAAAATTATTCATTAATCACATTCAAATAATATTCATAATATATCTTACAATTTTTTAAATTTATCAATAATGTTTCCCAATTATTAATATTAAATGATATTGCATCATATCTATTTTTAAGATTAAATATTAAGATGGGGTCGTCCTCGCGAGACATAGCGCTGACCAACTCACATTGCTCTGCCTCACCATTAAATTTAAGATACTCTAAGTCTGATATTGAATCCCTTATACGAAAAATCATCTCCTTAACTTCCAGGAGCAGTCGTGACAGCGGATTATTTTCGATTTCCGCATCGTGAAGATCAATTTGCTGTTGAAACTTGGTTGTCTCCATCATCAGCTCGGTGATTCGATTTTCCACGTTCTCAATATCAAAGAGATGGGAATCGTTATTGTTTTCGCTCTGCAAATCCACCAAGCGCCATTTCAGGATGTCCAACTCTTCTATAGTATCATAATAGATACTACCGAATTCTCGCCGCGACTCTTTGGAAACCTTTAAAATTTCCTTGAAGATTCCTATCTCAACCAACAAATCTTCATTTATTTTAAAATCACAGTGGTTGATTTGCTTGTTGATTTCAGTCATCTTATGTCCTTCGATTCAAATTTTGTACTGTTTTAGGTTTTGTAATCTCATCAACCAGGAAAAGACAGAACGTAGAATCGAGCAGGTACTTTATATCCAAGGATCAAACCCCCTCCCTCAAGAATCAAACCACCATCCTATGCGATTGGCTTAAGTAAAACCATGCCATACTGTGTCAACGTGAGAAGAAGAATACATAAGAAACCGGAAATCAAAGGCAAAGTAAGATTGTAGGCCATCATATATCGATATTGGGAACTGTTGTTATATGAGTACGCATACATTTAATTGTATTTGTTCAGGCCCACTGTCCGGCGAATCTGGACTGGCCCCGCTATCCAGCTGCACCAGCTGCACCGCTCTACCGCTCTCCCGCTCTCCCGCTCTCCCGCTCTCTCGCGCTCCCGCTCTCCTGCGCTGTTCCTAGCTCCCGCCATGAAGTCTCCGCTGCGCTTTGGAGCGCAGAGCGGAGCTTAGACTAAGTCAGTTCGATTTCTGAAGTTCAAGAGAATAAACCGCGGTCGTACCCCCGCCTACTTTTTACCCAGTTAACTTCTTGTGCACTTTTATTTCCGACTAAGGGGCAAATACGCGTTCGAGTGGTTTCTCCCCAACAGCTTCATCAGCACCAGCAGCAAACCGCACCAGCAGCAAGCCAGCGAAGCCCAGCGAACCAGCCCGCCGACGCCGACCGTTTTCCCGCCGTCGCCTCCCACGCCATTCCACCAGCGCCAGCACGGTACCCCGCTGCCCCCCGGCGTACATTTTGATCCATTCGAGCCGATAAGATAAGTAAAGCTTTTCGTTATATTAATTGCCGGTCTGCAGTCAGCCACTCGAAAATAATTCGTTTGACTTTCTGTACGATTTGTCTAAAATCCTTGTCCGATTAAATCCGACAACGGCAATTAAAAATTACTTCGCCATTTTTTTCTTCGATTTTCCTTTTGCTACGTGCGGCCATATTGCCAATTTTTTCCGACTCCTTTTTTAATTGCATTTGGCCGCTCATCCATACTTACATACACATATACAAAATCGAGAAAAAAAATTCCAAGCTTAGAGAAAATATTGTGCAAATATAAGCCAAGCATACAGTGAGAATTATTAAATTTCTAGTGTTCTGCCAATTCAGGCCCCCAAAACTTTTCAAGATTTTTCTCTCTGTATATCCGCAGCCGCTAAAATACTTGCACATATTTTTTCGTTTTTCCAAATACAGTCCACACACAATAAATCGAAAACTTCCACAACAACACATACCCCGCCGGCAATAATTATTTAACAAATTTAAAACCGGCGAAAATTACATACATACAAATATATTACATCCATACAAATATCTACATCCATACAAATATCTACATATATACACATATCTACATCCATACAAATATCTACATCCATACAAAAATCTACATATATACACATATCTACATACAGTCACATATAATTTTTAACTCCACCATCCCGTTCCGACTAATTAAAGTTTTCCGTCGGCCATCCGGTAAAAAATAATAAAATACAAAAATTACACCAACCGACGAGAAAATTTTTTGGTCATTGTGTTTTATTTACCATCAATTTTTTGGTATATTTTTAGTATTTTTTCCTCGAAATATTAAATCAAATTAAAGCAATACTCCAATATTAAATAATCAACCGATCGCATCCTCCGACCAACAAATTTTGGTATTTTTTCTTCATTTAGAAGTTTAAATAAAGGCGAAAATATTACAATTACTCCACCGGGGACTATATATATACACATAGTTGGTATTTTCCCCCCTCAATTTATCCAAACGCAAAAATACCAGCAAAAAATATACCAAACTTGATCCCAACCATAATACATATACCAAAAGGGTTAAATATTATAGAATTACTTCTCAACGGGTGATATTCGAACTCATCACTCACTGTTCCTAATCCGTATTATTGGGTTTAATTCCGCAAAGTAACCAGGTCGGTGCTTGCTTCCAATTTCTATTTCTCCGATCCACTACTTTTTTGTCGACACCTCGTTCCACTGTTCCAGAAGTGGGCCAGGTTTCCTATTTATCCGACATAAACAAAGGCGAACAGATTCAGACCCAAATAAAGGTAATTTCTCTTTAAATGTCCGCTGGAAGTGATAACAACAAGTTGTCTATTCCACCTGCCGTAGTCCCAGGCATATCCGTAGATCCGCCCACACCCGAACTAACTGCCAAGACCTCGTCGCCCCGAAAAAGGGTCACCCGTGCAAACGTCAAAATGGCACTAACACCTTCCCAGATCGCTCTAAGCAAATTTACTGAGGTCTCAGATCGGCTGAGTGAGTTTGAATCCAGAGCAAACACTCCTTCGCCGATCCCTCCTACTCTGTCTATGCTGAACATCCGCCGCGAAGAAATACGCGCGTTATGGGACCGCATCAAGGCAGAATACGATGAATGCACCGGGTGCATAGCAGAAGCCGGAGACAGTGCAGCTGATAGTTTGCCAGTTCTCAAGGCTAAATACGGCTACTGCTATTCCGTTTACGAGAGATGTGGGGCTCAGATCGCGGATATGATAGCCCAGGCTCCCCAAGTTCAAGCTGTTCCTACCCAGACTTACATTCCCTCTGGATGTCGGCTGCCTCCGTGCGATACCGAGGTTTTCACCGGAGACTATCTGCGGTGGCCGACCTTTAGGGATCTGTTTACGGCCATTTACATAAACAATCCAAGGCTGACGCCAGTCGAAAAATTGTTCCACCTAAATGCCAAAACAAGCGGCGATGCACACACGATAGTGTCAAACTCCCCCCTTACTAACGACGGCTTTCGCTCAGCTTGGGCTAACCTAACTGAGCGTTTCGAAAACAAGCGGTTGTTAGTAAATAGCCAATTGAAAATACTTTTCAATGTGCAGTCCGTTAATCAGGAATCTGGGTCAGCTATCCGTGAACTTCAACGTACCATCCAGGGTTGCCTTACGGCTTTAGAAATGTCCGGAATTGAAACAGAAAATTGGGATTGCCTCCTAGTGTACATGTGCTCCTCCAAACTTCCTAAGCTCACGCTATCCTTGTGGGAACAGTCCCTGCACAATAAGGCAGAGATTCCGACGTGGCAGGAACTGAACGCCTTCCTTACGGAGCGTCACCGGACCTTAGAAGCCATAGACGACGTACGGCCGTCGGGATCGAGTCAATCTCTGCCAAAAACATCCGCCCCCACTGCAGCGCCTCGAAGAATAAATTCATACGAGACAAGGGTAGCACCCAAGCCAAAAGGATGTGACCTTTGTAAGAAGGAAAACCATCCTGTCCGCACATGTGCACGGTTCCTCCAGATGACGGTCGACGAGCGTTCGGCATACATAAAGAGGAAGCAGCTGTGTCTAAACTGCTTCGCACGAGGGCATCAGCTGCGTGATTGTGAGAGCACTCATAGTTGCTTTACGTGCCGCGGCCGCCATCACACCTTACTACACAGAGGCAACTCCTCCCAATCGCCTTCGAATCCCGCCCCAAGACCCAGATCAAGACCAAGTACACCAGTTGCCACCGCTTCCCGGTCCACGGACTCTACAGTCCAAAATTACTTCGCGACGAGGTATAGATCCGTCTTGCTGGGCACCGCCATAATTTACATATGTCACCTGGGGTCGAATTTTAAAACACGTGCCTTGATAGATTCAGGGTCAGAGGCAACCTTTATTTTTGAGCGGCTGTTCAAATTAATTAAGTTGCCTCACCAAGTAATTCGAGCCCAAGTATCAGGCTTAAACCAGACAGTATCCGCTGAATCCAAAAAGGTCTGTCAGTTTACCATCCGTTCTCCGACCAGGCCTGGCTTGCAAATAAACACGACGGCCTATGTTCTTCCTCAATTAGCTGGAAACCTTCCATCTTGTCCGATTCCGCAACAGTTTCTACGGGATCTTCCCGAACTGTCACTAGCGGATCCAAAGTTCTACGAGAGTGCACAGATAGATATTCTGGTCGGGGCCGACATACTGCCATCCATTCTCCTAAGCGGCACCCGGCCGAATATTTGTGGCTCTCTTCTCGGGCAAGAAACCATTTTCGGGTGGATCCTAACAGGACCCGTTCCTGCTCCAAGGGAAAATCAGATTTCCGTTTTTTCCACATGAATCTCCCACACAGTTGACACGTCCCTGGATAGGCTTCTCACCAAATTTTGGGAGGTGGAGGATCTGCCAGTAAAAGTGACAAAATCTTCCGATTTGGCTTGTGAGGAAAATTTTCTCCGAACGACTACGAGAGACGATAACGGCAGGTATGTCGTAAATCTTCCGTTTCGTGATCCTCAAAACGTAAAATCCGCCCTCGGTCACTCCAGATCCTCCGCGTTGTCGCAGTTCCTAAGAACCGAGCAACGCCTGAAGAGGGACTGTCAGCTGAAAGCCAAATACGACTCCGTGATTCAAGAGCATCCCGACCTCAATCACATGAAAGAGGTCCGTCCCACCCATAATTCTGCCAGTTATTACCTTCCGCATCATGCCGTGCTCAAGCCGGAAAGTACAACCACTAAGTTACGTGTGGTTTTCAATGCCTCCAGCCCTTCAGAGAATGGGGTCAGCTTAAATGATATCCTTCATGCTGGCCCAGTCTTACAGTCCGATCTAACTATCCAGATCCTGAAGTGGCGATATTTCCGATACGTCTACAGTGCCGATATCGAGAAAATGTATCGGCAGATATGGGTAGATCCGAAGCATTCCCCGTTCCAACGCATTTTATTCCGCAACAGCGAGGGGCACATTCGAGATTTCGAATTACAGACGGTAACTTTTGGAGTCAATTGCGCGCCATTCCTGGCCATTCGAGTCCTGCAAAAGTTGGCAACTGACGTGCAGCTCAGCCATCCAAGAGCGAGCAATGTCATTCGAAATAATATGTATGTAGACGATGTCCTTGCGGGAGCTGACTCCGCCGAGGACGCTAAGTCCATTGTTCGCGAGCTACAAAGTGCTCTAGATTCCGCGGGGTTTCCACTGAGAAAATGGACCTCCAACAACAAAGAAATATTAGCTCATATCCAAAGCGATCATCTTCTGACAGCCGACTTCCTCGAGATCGACACTGAGAGCACAGCCAAAACTCTCGGCGTACGATGGAAGGCGACGTCCGATGAGTTCTTTTTCGTCCCACCAGATTTAGCAACGGAAATCTCCCACACGAAACGACAAGTCCTTTCCCAAATTGCCAAGCTATTTGATCCAGCAGGCTGGCTCGCTCCATTTGTTGTGTGTGCCAAAATCTTTATGCAAGAGATTTGGCTTCAGGATCTAGGCTGGGACGATAAACTTCCAATTGAGCTGTGCCAAAGGTGGAACAGCTTTCTCCAGAGCTATTCGGTCCTAGACCAGGTCAGAATACCCAGATGGGTTTCCTTCCGTCCAGAGTTCCGCGTAGAGCATCACGGATTCTGTGACGCCTCGCAAAAGGCATACGGTGCTGCGATCTAAGTGCGCGTAGAAGTGGGCCATAAGACGATGGTGCACTTGCTCACGGCCAAGACGCGTGTGGCGCCAGTCAAAACGGTGTCCCTTCCCAGGCTGGAGTTATGTGGGGCTCTCCTTTTGTCCGAGATGGCCGAAGCCATTCTTCCAAATATGCCGAGGCTGACCTCAAAATTCCACTGTTGGACCGATTCCACGATTGTGCTAGCATGGTTAGCAAAACCAGCGTGCCATTGGACTACGTTCGTTGCCAACAGGGTGACGAAGATCACCGAGTCCACTGAGGCGGCCAATTGGTCGCACGTTCAATCCGAACATAATCCAGCTGATTTGGCTAGTCGAGGAGTTCCCCTTCAAGAGCTGGTGGATAACCCGCTTTGGTGGCATGGACCCACTTGGCTGCAACGTCCACGCGATCAGTGGCCCAGCCAGGGAACCGACCTGCCGGTGACTGAGATCGAAAAGCGTGCCGTTAAAGTCCATGTGGCGTCTATGCCGTCAGAAGATTTCCTAGATCGCTTTTCCAATTTAGATAGAGCTTTGCGGGTCCTCGCGTATGTCCATCGATTTGTCCAACGATGTCGAAGACAATCACCGCCTTCCGGGGTCCGTGTAGAGGCCCAGGACGTTGCCGCCGCGGAAGAACTCATGACGATTTGCACTCAGCGCAGGTATTTTTCTGAAGAATACCGCTGCTTGAGTCAGAAGCGTCCTGTGCCCGCGGCGAGTTCGATTCTCTCCCTGAACCCCTTTCTAGATAAGAAAGGGGTAATCAGGGCATCCGGCCGCGTAACGGCCTCCGACAGTTTGCGGTATGATGAACGACATCCGATAATCCTGCCGTACGAATGTGCACTCTCGCGGCTTCTGGTCAAATTCACGCATCTCATTACGTTGCATGGTGGCAACCAGTTAGTGGTGCGTCTCACTCGGTCCAGATACTGGGTTCCGAGAATAAAGAACTTGGTGAAGGCAGTGGTTAACTCCTGCAAGGTCTGCGTTATCCACAAAAAGAGATTGCAAGTCCAGATGATGGGAAGTTTTCCGAAAGAGCGAGTGTCCTTTTCCCGCCCGTTCACGTACACAGGGATGGACTACGCCGGCCCGTTTGACATAAAAAATTATACCGGAAGAGCTTGTCTCATTACGAAAGGGTATGTGTTGGTTTTCGTTTGTTTTTCTACAAAGGCCATCTAGAGCCTACATCCGACTTAACGACTGAAAAGTTTCTGGCCGCTTTCGCTCGTTTCGTCTCTAGAAGAGGGTGTCCTCGCCAAGTCCAATCCGACAATGGAAAGACCTTCGTCGGCGCCTTCACCGTGCTTTCCCGAGACTTCCTGCAAGCCGTTAAGGAGTCTGTGACCGATGCCTATAGTCATCAGCAGCTCACCTGGCAATTCATTCCTCCGGGGGCACCCCACATGGGAGGCCTATGGGAAGCTGGTGTCAAGAGCTTCAAGACATTGTTTTACAAGTCCACCGCTACGCGGAAGTACACCTTTGAAGAGCTGTCCACCCTCCTAGCGAGAATCGAAGCTTGTCTGAATTCCAGACCGCTATCTCCCATGTCCGAGGATCCAACTGATCTCTTAGCGTTGACACCAGGGCACTTTCTTGTTGGTGGACCTCTTCTATCCATAGTGGAACCTGAAGTAAAGGGCGAATCCAAGTCCATTCTGAACCGGTGGCAGCACTTAAGGTCTCTCCATCAACAATTCCGCACTCGATGGAAGGATGAGTACCTTAAGGAGCTCCACAAGCGCAACAAGTGGCAAGTCCCCACAGAAAATCTGCGTGTTGGCGATCTGGTCGTCATTAAGGATGACAATTTGCCCTCAAATGAGTGGCGACTCGGAAGAATAGACTCCGTTTTCCCGGGAGCCGATGGTAATGTCCGCGTAGTCGACATTCGTACGACACGCGGCATTGTCAAACGTCCAGTGACCAAGGTGGTTCTTCTTCCAAGAGAGCCGCCCAAAACTACCTCGTAAGGAGCCGCGTTTCTTACACACCCTAGTCCGTAGCCATTATCCACGTCAGTGTTAATCAGCCCTGTTTGTTTTTTTTCCTTATCCACACTCTAAACAGGAAAATGGCTCCCCGTCCACGTAGCGCTCAGGCTCTGGATAGCAGACGTACTCGAGGTACTCAGTCCTACCGATGCCGAGTCTGCCGCGGAATCCATCCTCTTCGGAAGTGTCAGAGGTTCCTAAAGCTGAGCGCAGAGAAGCGGCTGCGGGCAGTGCTTATTAACAAGTACTGCGCGAACTGTCTCGCACACGAGCACTCTACTGGGAGCTGTCGTAGCGGTGACCGGTGCAGAACGTGCAACCGGGATCATCACACGCTGCTGCACATGCATGACCTTGGTTCCCGGAAAAAGTCCGGCTCCAAGCAAAAGTCCCGCTCCAAGCAAAAGTCCCGCTCCAAGCAACAGCCCGCTTCTCCGCAGCGTTCGCGCCGGCAAGATCCGCCAACTCGCCAAACGCCTGCTCCTCCACCGCGCTCAGCATCCTCGACACCAGCTCCGTCGCTCGCCGCACTTCTCCAGCGGCATAGCGTTAATGTCCTCCCGACTGCTGTGGTGATCGTCGAGACCGGAGAGAAGAAGTTCGACACCGCCGCACTCATCGATCCGTGCACCCCGACAAGCTCCATTGATGCATCCCTGGCCGCCGCGTTGCGTTTGCCGACAACGAACGTGGGCGACGAGAGCATATGCACGGCGACGATTCGTTCGAAGGTCGACGAGGCCATCAAGCTGGAGGTGGTCCTCAAGATCGAGCCTAACGTGCGCATCCGCACTCCCATCCGTGCGCTCAGTGAGAGCGTCGTCCAAAAATTTAAGGAGCTACCGCTCGCGGATGAGGTTTTCCACCGGCCAGCCACGATCTCATTGATCCTGGGCGCAGACGTCTACCCGAAGGTGATAAAGCCGGGCTTTCACATGGTCGACGAGGGACTGCCGGTAGCCCAGAAGACGGTGTTCGGGTGGATCGTCTCCGGCGCCTGTACGCAGGCTTGAGGCGTAGGCGGCTGGCCGAAGTTCCGTCTCCGTTATTATTTTTGCAACGCTAGCGATTGCAAGGGGGGCGGAATGTTCAGGCCCACTGTCCGGCGAATCTGGACTGGCCCCGCTATCCAGCTGCACCAGCTGCACCGCTCTACCGCTCTCCCGCTCTCCCGCTCTCTCGCGCTCCCGCTCTCCTGCGCTGTTCCTAGCTCCCGCCATGAAGTCTCCGCTGCGCTTTGGAGCGCAGAGCGGAGCTTAGACTAAGTCAGTTCGATTTCTGAAGTTCAAGAGAATAAACCGCGGTCGTACCCCCGCCTACTTTTTACCCAGTTAACTTCTTGTGCACTTTTATTTCCGACTAAGGGGCAAATACGCGTTCGAGTGGTTTCTCCCCAACAGCTTCATCAGCACCAGCAGCAAACCGCACCAGCAGCAAGCCAGCGAAGCCCAGCGAACCAGCCCGCCGACGCCGACCGTTTTCCCGTCGCCTCCCACGCCATTCCACCAGCGCCAGCACGGTACCCCGCTGCCCCCCGGCGTACAGTATTTAATATAATAGTTGTTGATAATTATAATTTTATAATGGTCATCATTAAGTAGGAGGAGTGGAAAAGAATTTTTATTCTTAATATTTAATCTTATAAATAGATATGATGCAATATCATTTAATATTAATAATTGGGAAACATTATTGATATATTTAAAAAATTGTAAGATATATTATGAATATTATTTGAATGTGATTAATGAATAATTTTCTAAAATAAAAAAATTTGAAAATATACAAATAAGAATTATGTATTATTAACGGGATACTATCACAAAATCATTATTATCTCTGTTGGCTTAATAATTTTTAATAATTTAATTCTAAGAATAAAATGAACTCCAAAACCAGTTTATGAAATTTTTTAATATTGATTAGAAGAAAAGAGACAGAAATATATTGTGCATTACAGATACCTTGAGAGTCAGTTCTATGAGGTTGTAAACCAGTGTCTGAATGGTATGGAGTTGGCAGCCATTTGTTAAAAATTGGTATTTACCAGCGGGAATCTGTGAAATCAATAAATTTGAAAATTAAACTGCAAATACTAAGCTCTTCTCCAGGGATTGTAGATGGTAAATTGAATTGTAGGTAAATCTAGTCTTTTTAGAGTCTGATGTCTTTTACTATATTCTGCTAGTTACATGTTATGACTTAATATCAGGGATTTCGGGTGCTCAATAATCCCATAAAATAATAAAAGTTTAACAACCTACTGTTAGGAAAAGATCAGAAATATAACGAAAATAAAGTAGAGGATGCCATTAAAGAGGGAGGTCAGAACCAGTTTAAAAATTGTGTACATTGCTTAGAAAGGAAAAGAGAAAATCAAAAGAAATGTACAGTTTAGGTAGCTGGGGCAGCCATTGGAAAAGTGAAATCTGTTACAGTGGTGGGTGTGGCTAGGGGTTGAAGCACGCAATACAATTCTAAACCTGTTTACATGATGGATAAAAGGATATTAGTTAGAGAAGGATGTAAGTATCTTAAATATGAATTACAAGTACCCATCTATGACAAACCATCATTATTAAATATGAGGAACGAATATTTCACCGGTGGGGAATTAGAGGGATTTTATGAGAGAAGACTAATACTGTTTTTGGTAAATTAAATAGGCACATGAAAACATATTACTCAATTAGTTAGAGAATATCAAACAACTAGATTTATCAAGCATTTTGATGGAAAAATCAAAGTATTGAATTAATATATATTTTTTTATTATCCAAATAGAAGAAACTTTCGTTTTTGGTCAAGGGATAATATTCCATGAATTTTTCCATTACCTTGACCTTTGCGCCTGCATCAAGGTATTTTAGCAATCCTTTGTAACAACTATTTGTGTTGTTGGTAACATTTATAAATTGTTCGCAAATAAAAAATACTTTCCTAATTATATATTTTATGACCTCTTTTATGAAGGGATAATATTCCATGAATTTTTTTCCAATACCTTGACCTTTGCGCCTGCATCAAGGTATTTTAGCAATCCTTTGTAACAACTATTTGTGTTGTTGGTAACATTTATAAATTGTTCGCAAATAAAAAATACTTTCCTAATTATATTTTATATGACCTCTTTTATGAAGGGATAATATTCCATGAATTTTTTTCCAATACCTTGACCTTTGCGCCTGCGTCGAGGCATTGAAGCAAATCTTTTGTAACATAACTATTTGTGTTGTTGGTAACAGTTATAAATGGTTCGCAAATAAAAAATACTTTCCTAATTATATTTTTATGATCATTTTTTATGACATTTGCGCCTGCGTCGAGGCATTTTAGCAATCCTTTACACCACCACCTATGTTTATTGTAGGTAACCAACTTGACTCTGGGGTTATGGTACGGTTAGCAATGGGTGGTTTGCTTAATGGGATTTAAATTATCGGTGACAAATTTATAAGTGAAAGTCACAGACATTTTTGGACAAAGGATATAATTGGTCATTTAGGTGTGGGTATACATATTTGTTATGGTGATAGAAAATGGGATAATCACAGTGTTTTTTGTTTTTTACTGTATTACGCCGGAGCGATTTCAATTACTTTCCCAATTATAGTTAGTTTTAAATGGTTTTTGGACATTCATATATTTTGTTCTTTCTAGACATTTTATTGTAGCTAATAACTATAGTTATGGGATGTAAGGCTAGCTATCGTAGTTAAGATTACATTTATTATACCTACATAAGATGAAAGAATATGAAAAATGGAAATGTTTTATTTTAACAATATACTAGTTAAAGTGGATGATATTATTATATATTCTTAATATCTGTAATTATGAATCAAAATTGTTTATCAAAGCAGCTTCTACACAGCTTTTAGACAACTTGTGAACAATTTATATCTTAATTAGTTTTACAATCACAGGATACATCTTCCCCCAACATAATCGGACATGTTCCTCTAAGATTTATATATCAATCTTGAGCTATTTTGGCTTTGCATTCTTTCTTACGTACATAGCAAACACACTGAAAATCAGAGTGTAAGTTTTTACTTCACATCGAAAGTCGTCTAGTGATCAAGAATTTTTGATCATTCTTAACAAAAGACTATAAAAGCTCGTAGACGTTAATAACAACTAGTAACCAGCTAATAAATAGTAAACATCAAGTAAACAGATATTAAAGATATATAAACCAGTTACTAAACAGCTAGTAAGCAACTTGTATACATCTATTAAACACCTTGTATACATCTACTAATCATATAGAAACCAGATACTAAACAGCTAGTAAACAACTTGTATACATCTAGTAAACAACTTATATACATCTACTAAACATAGATACTAAACAACTTGCATACATCTACTAAATATATTGTAACCAGAACTAAACAACTTGTATACATCTACTAAATATATAGTAACCAGATACTAAATAGCTAGTAAACAACTTGTATACATCTAGTAAACAACTTGTATACATCTATTAAACATATAGAAACCAGATACTAAACAACTTGTATATATCTACTAAATATATAGTAACCAGATACTAAACAACTTGTATACATCTACTAAATATATAGTAGCCAGATACTAAACAGCTAGTAAACAACTTGTATACATCTAGTAAACAACTTGTATACATCTATTAAACATATCAAACCAGATACTAAACAACTTGTATACATCTACTAAATATATAGTAACCAGCTAATCAGTATTGTAATTAAAGAGTTTATTAAACTTATTCAGAATCTTAGACAATGATGCCTTACTCATACAAATAGTATACAAATAGAATAGAATTAGAAAACTAGAACTAGAAAAATAGTTGACAACAAAAACCGATATTACCAGGTCCCAACACCTCTATCATAAACTTCAATCAAAAATTAAATTGATAGGCGCTCCTATGCTAGCTAATGATGCCTTCGAAATATGTTACAATATTATTATGGGATGGAACAAATGAATGCTTTAAAAATAATTCAGCATCTGAGAAAGATTACATTGTGAGAACTATTTTACATCTATCTATGGGAACCAAGCGAAAATCTACGCTTGGAACGAAGATTAATAAGCGACATGTTTCTTACAGAGTGCTGAAGTAAGAAAATTAATTATATACAAATATACATAAAATATAATTAATTATGAATTTAATGAAATATGTTTACAATAATAAAATATATAAAGAAATATTGAATAATCCTACAAATTTTGTATCTGACTGTAATTAAAACTCCAGGTACAAATGAAGGGGAAGTATTTTATTCAATGTCCTTGGGTCTTGGGCTTGTGACCTTGATGACGGTCAGGTAATGATAGTTCACTGCAAGTGTGTTTGGCTAACACATCTTAGAAACTTTAACTTGTGTACTTTGATAGTTCTTAATAAGAGACTATAGCGACTCATAATACTTGTTAACATTTAGTTATCATCTAAAACCAAGTACTTTACAGATACTATACAGATAGTAACCATCCAAAATCAGGTACTGTACAGGTACTATACAAAAAGTAACCATCCAAAAGCAAGACTAAAAAGAAAGTAACCATCAAAATACTGCTAGGTAACAACTAAATACAACGAGTCCAACGTGTCAAGTCTATGTCGGTATGGCTACTACCCTAAAAAATTGTATATCTCTGGATAATCTTCAAAGTCAATACCTATTAAATTCTGGATGGAGCAGTGGAGACGAAATTTCTACGGGATCCCCAATTAAAATTTTTCTGTACCATTAAAAAATTTGTTGGGATTGACTGAGGATTATAAAAAAGTTTTGTTAAATTGTAAGCATGAACTAGTGTTGATGCTAACTAAGACTCTTGGTGATGTGTTTGAGCAAACCAGAAATGAACAAACTTTTAAGTTGGAAATTACGAATAAAATCTGGAAAATTCCACATGTAACTCTGAGCGATTTTGCAAAAAATTAAGATGTACGATATTATTAAAAGTGGTGTAAACCTACCAATCGCATTCCGGAGTTGGGATTCATATGTTAACGCCAAATTGGGGTATGGAAGTCAACACAGCTGGAATGTGAAATTGTCGGCTAACCGCAAAAAACCAAGATTTGCCATAATTGGATTTACACTAAATGGAGAACTTATCACAAATAACTTATCAAACTTGAAAGTTCACTTGAATTCTGAGTCATATCCATGTGATAATCTGAATGTTGATTTTAGTAAGAATTAGTATGCTCACCTATATGAAATGTATACAAGATTTCAATCTAGTTAATCGTGAATCACAACCATTTTTGACCCCAAATAAATTTTAAATTGAAGACCCCTATTATTGTGGTTTATCTTTCATATCAAAATGAATCAGTAAAATTGGTCCTATTAATGTGAGAATTTCAATAGAACTAAAGACACCAAGTCATGAAAATACCCAAGATTATTGTCTCCTCATACAAGACCGTTTAGTTGAATATAACCCACTAAACGGACTAGTACAACGAGTTGTTTAACATTAGAAAAATGTTGAAAGATACTGTTTCGATTGATGTTCAAGGTTTCTTTGATAATAATAATAATTTTATTCTAAAGGAAATTGGAATTGTATTCGAAAAAGATCCAAACTTGAATAAAAGTTTTTTAATAGAACCACCATATGATTTTACTTTGCTAAATACAAAATCTCGAAAGACTGCAATTTGGTTAACCAATACACATCACAAAATTTTTTGGAACGATGGAGAAAATAGTTTTCCACAAACTCGAAAGTATCTAAGGACAATTACAAGCGGAAAACAAATTATTTGTAAAGGTGTGGAAAAGAAACGATTTCTACAGACGTTTTTTGGGAGTCGTCAGCTCATTAATGTCGAGGAAATGGGCTGTCCGTCATTAAACAGGTTTAAAGGAAACCGGTTTCCCTATTGTGAAACACACCTTAAGGGCGGGGTTTGTGCTCTAAACAATGCATACATTATTTTGACATTTTTTAAAAGTAGCTTCAAAACAATAAAATAATTTTTATACATTATTTTAAAGTTGAGACTAGATGTGTAAGGATGTGCAAGAAAACAAAATTAACCAAATTAAGTTTCATGAGGAAATTGACCAATTTATTGAACAATTTAAAGGAGAGATAATTGGTCAGCATTTTCAATACCTTCTAAACACAAAAACTATGTTCATGAATCGAGGTGGACATGACCTCAAAACTACGAATTAAGGTGAACACTTTACATTTTGTAATCCAGAAATGACGTCGGAAACGTGCGCCTGCTTCTTCTAGGCAAATCGCCGGAATCATAGCAGAAAATAAATTTCTATATATAAAAAAAAATGTTCGCAATACCAAAATAAATAAATGTAAATGAATAAATGTATTTTTATGGTACAAAATAAACTTCTGACATTTTATTTCGAGTTAAAATTACAGGTACGGAGAATGGAAAATATTTCCTTGACTGAGATATGTCGGCTACTTGCGAGTTGTTGCGCGGTCGTGACTTCAACCCCTATTATGGGAACGTATTAGAGCTCGCACTTAGCCGTGAGGTCGTTGGCGTGAGGCTCATGATTTTGTCAATGGGCGTGCGCCTTCAGACTTGTGCATGTGTCCCTTTTATTCCGGTCAGGTAATAGACAGGTGCGCATGTTCGGGTAGCTCTTGCTTGAATCCCTTTTATGATATGTTTATGACCCGTTTGTAGAAAGGAGAGATCTTGAACAAATTTACCAGTTAAACTTTCTGGGGCGAAAAAAAAGTCTGTTTGAAAATATTCGACATCTGAGAATCATTAACTTGTGGGATTTATTTTATTTGGGGTTCTTTTGATTTCTAAATTAGTTTTACAATCATAGGAAACGTTATTCCCCAACATGATCGGACATGTCCCTCTAAGGCAACCAGCTTTAGATGTTTTGGGTTTGCGACCTTTCTCACGTGCACAGCAACACCTGCTGAATATTAATTGCTGATAATGAGGAAAAGGATACGTGATCAATATTGTCACATGGAGATGTGGGGAAAGTGTGCGACCTTTCTCCCGTGTACAGCAACACCTGCTGAATATTAATTGCTGATAATGAGGCAAAAAGGTCACGTGATCAGTATTGTCACATGGTGGTGTGGGGTTGGGGGGGTAGCAATTTAGTATACTCTTTATGGATATGATCGTGACATTTTTATGACATCTAAACCCCTTAAAATCAGATAATTTATGGATTATGTTAATTGTCCCAGAACCCGCATACATTAATGAAGAGGCGGGGGTCATTAATATGTTAATTAGTGAGAGGCGGGGGTCATTAATATGCTAATTAGGAAGGGGGCGGGGGCCATTAATATGCTAATTGTCCCAGAACCCGTCTTTCCCTACTACTGTAGTTACCCGCTCTCCCGCACTCCCGCTTATAACTTTGTTTTTGGAACATCTAAAACTTACGCTCCCCCAGCTTACTTGCTCCCGCTCATTCTCTCCAGCTCTCTAACTCTCTCTTTTACTTGCGTAGCTTTATTCTCTTGGCACTGTGGTTCGGAATATCGCGATAATGGCTGTCTGCAATTTAAAGAAATGCAAGTCGTTAATTTCGGCTGGACAACAGAGCATTCCGTGCCATTCGTGTGAGAATATTTTTCATGCAAAATGCCTTGGCTATTCGGGCCTGGTACGCGATGCAATCGACATGAGTAGTGGCTTGCGCTACTATTGTGATGAATGCATTGCTTATGAAACCCAGGCACTTTCTATAAGGCGGCTTACAAAAAGCACTGTTACGGAATTAATCCGGAACAGCCGTAAAAATACGGATCTGCTTGTGGCGCTTGAGTCGCAGCTCACTAGCCGTATGCTATCTGAGCCCGATTCTCCTAAGCGTAAAAAGATCGCGGTCGATAGACAACCCACGGTAGCCGCTAGTGTAACTCTCTCTGGCGATCCGGGGTCTGCAGCACAGCAGTCGATCTCAGCCGCCGCACAAATGGTACTGAGATCGAAAGCTAAAAAAGATTCGGTTTCCGAATGCAAAGGACGCGAGATTTTGCCGCATGAGACGCCCGAAAAATCTGCTATAAACAATACTTTAATAATTCCAACGCCGCATGTTGACTTAACGTCCGGAGTACCGAATGAAACTGGTAGTGCAGCCGTAAATGCCGTAGTACCAAAACCTGTCACATGCGTGGTACCTAAAACAGTCACCTGTGTACCGCAGCGGAAACAAATTTTTGTTTCTCGGCTAAATCCTGACCTTTCATCGCTGGACATTACGGCCTATATCCGTAACAAAGTTCAGATTGATGATCTAAAGGTTGAACGATTTAATATTCCATATGCTAGGGAAGTATCATCTTTTAAGATCGGTGTTCCCTGTGCTCATTTTGCAACTATGTGCTCAGCCAATTTTTGGCCTGTTGGCATTTTTGTTAAAGAGTACGAAGCTAAAAAAAAGAAAATTCGTTCAAAGGAAGTTGGAAATCCCTTTAATGAGCCATCCACATCTACATCCTCATCTATCCCAAAAAACTAGATTCTTTTCTTCAGCTTTATTTTCAGAATACAAGAGGTTTACAAAGTAAGTTGACCAAATTGTATACTGATAGTTTTTCTTTGTCTTCCCATGTTATTGTTTTTACTGAAACCTGGTTAAAACCGGAAGTTCTGAGTTCCGAAGTTTTTCCAAGTAAGTACACAACTTACAGGCTTGATCGTCCGTCCCGACGTGGAGGTGGAGTTTTAATTGCAGTTGACTCAGAATTAACGTCTGAAGTAATAACGTCCGACGAAATAAATGACATTGAATTTCTGTGTATAAAACTATCCCTTCCGGGTATTTCTATATACATAACATGTTCATATATTCCGCCATCATCGGAATTCCCGACATATGCGAATCATCTGTCCGCTATCCAGTTTATTTCAAGTAAACTATCAGATAGGGATCAGTTAATAGTTTTAGGTGACTTTGATATACCTAGGGCGACATGGTCCACCGTCGAAACCTCAAATATATTGTTACCTTCAAAGCAGCATGATTTTCTTGACGGTTTGCTTGATATTTCATTGCCTCAAGTAAATCATGTATTAAATTTCTTAGGACGATTACTGGATCTATGCTTTGTTTCCAGTCCAGATTGTGTCTGCATAGCTAGAACCTCTGCAATTACTTTACCAGAAGACCCTTATCACCCAACGCTAGAGCTGACTATTGACACGGGTACAAAAGTGTATGAAGTATCTGAAAAAAAAGCTAAACGCATCCCCTGCTTTCGTAAAGAGAACTTTGCACTCATTAATAGCCTTATAGCTTGCTCGGATTGGTCCAATCTGTACTTAAGTACTAATATAAATGAAGCGGTTAATATATTTTATAACATATTAAACGAAGTTTTTGATACATGCGTTCCTACGTATTATCCTAAAATTTCAAACCAACCTCCGTGGTTTAACAAAGAGCTGGCACGACTTAAAAATGTAAAGTCTAGACTCTACAAAAAGTTTAGAGCTTCAGGTTCACAAGCTGCCTTTTCCCGATACTTAAGTGCTCGGTCCGATTTCACCGTGCTTAACGCTCAGTGTTATAAAAACTATTTAGCTCGTTGCAAGACCCAGTTTACGCTGGATCCAAAACAGTTTTATAATTTTGTTAACACAAAGCGTAAATCTTCTAGTTACCCATCATCACTTAAATTTGAAAATTCGGCTGCTAGCACTGATCAAGCCATAGCCGATCTTTTTGCACAGTTTTTTCAAACCACCTATTCAACATCAAGTCCTCCAGATCAGTCTTACCCATATGTCATTCCTAAATCAAACTTTATTTGTTGTCCTGTTATAAGTAAAAGCTCACTTCTTTTAGAATTGCAAAGGGTCAAACCAGTCTACTCTCCGGGTCCTGACGGAGTCCCTGGATGTGTGCTTAGGTACTGCGCTGAGACTTTGTGTAGACCATTGCACAAACTGTTTACTTTGTCTTTAGAAACATCCGATTTCCCACACAGATGGAAGGAATCGTTTGTTATCCCGCTTCATAAAAAAGGGAGTAAATGGAACGCATGTAATTACAGAGGTATTTCAAAGCTATCAGCTATACCGAAGCTCTTTGAGAACATTATTACGCCTCTTTTACAACACAGTTGTAGGTCCCTTATTTCCTCTTGTCAACACGGATTTATAAAACGTAGGTCAACGACAACCAACCTTTTGGAGTTTACTTCATTTGTTACAGGAGGTTTTAAAAAGAATCGTCAGACTGATGTGATCTACACTGATTTTAGTAAGGCGTTTGATTCTGTAAGTCACCCGATTTTAGTCCGGAAATTGGACCTTTTAGGGTTTTCAGGTGATCTTCTTAGGTGGATTTTAAGTTATTTGAATGATAGGACTCAAAGGGTCATTTTTAAAAACTCTTTGTCATCCCTAATCCGAGTTACTTCCGGTGTACCACAAGGAATTCATCTTGGTCCGCTCCTGTTTACATTATTTATAAATGACCTTCCATTAGTCTTAACGAAGTCACGGGTTCTTATGTACGCAGATGACGTTAAGTTGTGCCTGCAATGTAATGACCCCGCACAAAGTTTAGCTTTACAATCGGATCTAAATGCATTTCAAACATGGTGCATGGATAATGAATTGAATTTAAATGGTTCTAAGTGTAAACTAATAACCTTTTTTCGTGTCAGCCCCCACTACTCAACGTATAATTTGAGTGGTTGTGCGTTAGATAGGATAACGCATGCTGACGACCTTGGAGTCTACATGGATCCTAGACTTAAATTTTCCGATCACATTACTACTATGGTAAATAAAGCCAGGGGCGTGCTTGCATTTATCAAAAGGTGGTCGAAGGAATTCGATGATCCCTATGTCACAAAGACCTTGTTTATTTCATTAGTCCGACCATTTCTTGAGTACTGCGCTCCTGTTTGGAGTCCCCAATATGGGGTGCATATAGACCGGATTGAGTCTGTGCAAAAAAACTTCTTAATATTTGCCTTACGGAGACTTAACTGGGATACAAGCCTAATACTACCATCCTACTCTAGTAGACTACTTCTAATTTACTTTCCATCGTTAGCTAACGGTAGAACTATGCTTGGTATTACGTTTATTAGAAATCTTATTCATGGTGATGTAGAGAGTCCCGAGTTACTGGGTCGCCTGCATTTTAATGTGCCAAATAGATTCACTAGAAACTATATTCCTTTAGTATTAAATCACTGTATCTATAATTACGCAATGCATGAACCTTTTAGAGTACTTTGCAATGATTATAATAGACTATTCATCTAATATCTACTACTGACTCACTTCATATCTTTAAATCAATAATACTATCCTCCCTAGTAACTAATTAGTTTTACTTGATGTATTTTGTCTATTCGTATATTGACCTGTATTTTTAATTGTCTATTGTTACATTGTCTTTTTCTTTGTCCGCGATTATGTTTACTCGCCCAAAACGGTGATGGGCTCCGCGCGTAACAAGCTTTGCTTGGTGTCGTAGGGCCACTTGTTTGTACTGACCATAGTGCATCAACGTCCATATTAATAAAAAAAAAGTTCTAATTCGAAAGCTTTTGCTTGTGACCGTTCTTCGGTTGAGCGAGAGCGAGAAGGCAGTCACTTGATCGCGCTGAGAGACGTCGGTCCGTTGCGGAACCGCGGCATATTTTTGTCATGAAGCCGTGAATTTGCCTGAAAATTAAGCTAAGACTTAAAAGGGGAAAGAAAGCGGAATCGGAAAAGTTAACCCTCCATCAGTTTTTGCGACACCAAATGGCCTGCAAGCAGGCAGATCGAGATGTCAAGTTCTCTCCTTGTGACTTTTTAATGGAAGCTTTACTTTAATCATTTATTTCGTATCCTTTGCACCATTAATTATACAAGGTTGTAATTTAAATTGAATTAAGGAATAGCTATCGCCGAGTTTTGTGATGATATTAATTGTTATTTAAAGTTTCATGATTGCATTTAAAACTATGTCTATCTCCCTGAATCGTAACCATATTTAAATTTCGTAACCCTGCATGGACTAAGATATGTGCTCACCTTTATTTACTTTCTTAGCTGGTAATAAAACCTTTATAATGAACTAAGTTAGCATTCTGTTGCCGCAGCTAGGTTGATTCAGCGATAGGTTAGCTTGCATTTGAAGGGGTCGTTCGGACGTTTGAAAGAGGACGGCCAATGGTTGGGTGGGTATTAAGGGACCTCGGGAACATCTAGCGAGACTCGGTCAGGGTATTGTGGAATTTTTCGACTTTTTTTTTATTTTTATGTGTTGTTGCTCATTTCCGAGTTTAGGTTAGGGTTAAGCATTTACATTCACTTCCACAGCCGACAACCAGCCAGCCGAGCATGCCCGCGTGCGCTTGATTTCCATGGTACGACCTCCGCCTGCATTTTATTTTAATGTGGCGACTCGTAACATTTATAAATAATTTATTCCAATATTAATGATAATAAGTCCTGGCTCCCAACTTCAAGGGCCACATAAACATAATGTGACTCATGTACACCTGTACGATTTCGACTTAGCAGAAATTCGTTCCTTGCTGATAGCTACTTTGACCTAAATAAATAGGTGATTATATCTTGGTCTGCGCATATCTGCACATGATAAACGGGTCATAAGCCATATGCATCCATCCGACGGACGTGTCTTCACACCCTTTGGTAGATGTAATTGCTTATTTAGGCTATTTTCCTGTAATCTGTGATAAAACATGTTGTCCATTTGTATCTTGACTAGACCTAAGTAAATATCCTTGTAACCCCAAATCATGTATATAAACCCGGATCCGTGCTCAATAAAATCAGTACGAAAAGAAATCTTGACGTATTCACTTCTCCGCAGACCAATTTATTCTGTATTTATTGCGGCGACTATTGCCACTGGTTCTGTACTTGAAGCACGCAAAAAAAACTTTTCAGCAAAACCAGATCTTGATAGAAATCCTACATTTGGTGACCCCTGACTTTAAACCGCAACAATTGTTCAAATCGGGACCCAAATTTGAACATGCATCATCTGTCATAGTTTGATAAACCAAAAGTCAATTTGGTAAAAATTTAAGCCGCATATTTCGGTCAAATACAATATCATTTGATCCGACTTTACAAATTCGATTACAGTCTTCAACGGTCAACAGAGCGACCAAAAGACGGTAAATTCAACCACTTTAGGTGTGCGATCAACATATATATCCATATATGCAAGTTATATGACACATTATTTAGGAGCTCTTACCCAATTTATAAACAACTTTGAGCCGAGAGCTAATTTCCAAATAACTCTGACAGACCCGAGATAAATCCGTGGTCAGCTATTTCTGCCAAGCAGGCCTCCAAATCATTCCCACCCAGATCAATTTCACGCAGTCCGAATCAAACGGATGCTGTAAACATCCAAACCGATATTGTAAACAATCGGAGCCCCAAGCGAGCCCTGAGTCCGCTAACGTTAACAAAAGATCCCCAAAGCGAGTCCCGAGTCCGCTAACGTAAACAAAAAGATCCCCAAAGCGGTCCCTAAACTCCGCTAATGTAAACACCAATTTCCGGCCAAGATTGGACTTCGAATTTAATTGGCAAATTGCATCATCCTATTTTCCGACTCTCTTGAGTCATTGTCTTTATCAATTTTTGTGGATAAAATCTCTTAAGCCGAGGTTTGATTATTGATCATTGAACTAGAGAGCGGGCAGTCCGTTTTTGAGATCCGAATCGAGCAGAACAATAATACAAGAATAAATACAAGAGCAGTGAATTAAATAAGTTCGACCTATTGTAAAATTGTAATAGTGAATAAGTGATTGTAAAAAATAAAAATAAATTTTTTTAATCAATTCACTAGTGAGAAACTTAATTGGCGCCCAACGTGGGGCCGTGTGATTAAAAAATTCTAAAGCAAAGCTTTTAAATAAACCCCAAAAAAGTTTAAAAGTGAAAAAGGAATTTTGCGCGGCCAACAACCCGATACAACCGACGAATATATAAAGCCTGTGTTGATAAAAATAAGGTGGAAATTAATAAATGCAATAATCCCCTTAAACTCTATACAACCGGCAAAAAAATAAGAAGTTTGTGTTGATCAAAAAATAATAAGGTGGAAAATAATTAATGGAATAATCCCCTTAAAATCTCAAATTACAAAATAGTGTTCGTAACATAAATTCACTGCTCGGACAAAATAAAAAATTTAAAAAGTGACAACAAAATTCATCGAAACAAATAACCATTGTAAAAAACAATTTAATTACAAAAAAATATTGCAAACAAATCATCGAAATCATCAACAAAAAGACATTTAAAGAATAAAGGCTGAAGGGCAATCCCTCGCCAAGAAATAAACACTGAAGAAAGAAGGAAGACACCAATTTAAAAACCCCAAGATACAAAAGAAGGAAGGACGACCCCAAGCAGGATCATCATCCAAAAAAAAGGACAACCCCAAAAACAACGACAAGAAAAATAAGGAGGACGATTCGTGAGCGATATAATCTTTTTTTTTTATTATTATTATTATTTAATAAGAAATTTGTAAAAAAAATATAATTATACAAAGTGGAAGAATTAATTTTTGATTTCGAAAATATTCTCAAAATGTCAGAACCTTCAACAAGCCAGAACGGAGCTAATAAAAGACTACACATAAGTTCGCCTCAAGAACATCATCAGGCGATTACAAACAATACCATGTTAAATGTAGGAGATTTAATTAAACAAATTGTAAATTTTGAATTGAATCCATTAAAGGAAGAGATCGTTAACTTAGGATCGCAGCTTTCTCATAAAATTAAAACGGTTGAAGATTATCAGATAGAGATTATAGATCCCAATATAAAGTGCGACACATCTTATGAGATTATTAAATCTGTTAGGGAATATAAAGGAGAAGAAGATAAATATGTAAGCTGGAGAGAATCGGCTGAAATAGCCATGGGGCAATATGCCAGAGGGAGTGAAGGATTTTATTCCGCCCTATCGATATTAAGAAACAAAATAATGGGAATGGCAAACGATGCCTTAACCCATAACGGTACGGTATTAAATTTCGATGCCATAATGGCCAGACTTGACTTTGTCTTTAGCGACAAACGTCCTATTCATATTATTGAACAGGAACTAAGTGTTTTGAGTCAGGGAAAATTATCAATTGTGGATTATTATGGTACAGTTAATAGAAAGTTAACTCTACTTATTAATAAAACAATTATGACCTACGGGAGAAACAAGCCGATAACAGCAGAAATGAATGAAAAACATAGGAAGACTGCTCTTAGAGTTTTCATTACCGGCCTAAACGGCCAAATTTCAGACACAATTTTCTCAATGAATCCACCTGACCTACCGAATACAATGGTCATAGTTCAGGAGTTGGAAAGCAACAACATGAGGGCGCATTTCGCAAATAGTTTCTCAACCACTCAAAGAAAAAATAGTGAGCCAAACACTGGTGGAAATTGTCAAACACATTTCAACCAAAAGCAAAGACAACAAAACAACAATTACAATAACCAGCGAAATAGTAATAATTTAAGGTTTAATCATGACAACAACCAGAACAAAAATAATTATGGTTATTATAGTCAGAACAAAAATAATTCCTGGAACCAGGGTAGATTTAATAATAACCAACAAAATCAGTGGAACACCTATAGGCAGCCACAAAATAAGCCAGAACCAATGGAGGTAGACGAGTCTATCCAGATCCGGAATGGGGCTAACAACGGCTATAATCAAAATTATAATAAATATCAAAATAATAATTATAGCCAGAACAAGTGGGATCAAACAAAAAAATGTGAGACCCAGAATACTCAGCAAGGACAAGCCCAAAATAAAAGGGTACCAACTGGAACTGTTAACCAACCGGCTAACAAGACAATGAGACTAAACAACATTGAGGAGAACCATTTTTTAGACAAAAGTCAGGAGTAGGCATACCCTACTTATTTAGAAATGACCCGAAAATAAATAAAAAATTAAAAATATTAATTGACACTGGGGCAACCTCGTGTTATATTAGAACTGGAGTTTACAAAAATAAGAATGAGCTTCCAATATACAAAAGAGTATCCACAGTGAATGGATATTCAATAATTAAATATTATCATATGATAACTATCTTTGATACACGATATACTTTTTATGAAATAGAAGGGCTAGACTCAGATCTACTGATCGGCTATAACCTATTGAAAAAAATAGGAGCTGTGATTGATACAGCTAAGGGAGTTATTAAATATAACGGAATAGAAGAGAAATTAAATTATGACAGCGGAAACAATTTAAACCAACATTCTTTAACAGAAGAAAACACCATATACTTAGGGCGACATGGTCCGCCGTCGAAACCTCAAATATATTGTTACCTTCAAAGCAGCATGATTTTCTTGACGGTTTGCTTGATATTTCAATGCCTCAAGTAAATCATGTATTAAATTTCTTAGGACGATTACTGGATCTATGCTTTGTTTCCAGTCCAGATTGTGTCTGCATAGCTAGAACCTCTGCAATTACTTTACCAGAAGACCCTTATCACCCAACGCTAGAGCTGACTATTGACACGGGTACAAAAGTGTATGAAGTATCTGAAAAAAAAGCTAAACGCATCCCCTGCTTTCGTAAAGAGAACTTTGCACTCATTAATAGCCTTATAGCTTGCCCGGATTGGTCCAATCTGTACTTAAGTACTAATATAAATGAAGCGGTTAATATATTTTATAACATATTAAACGAAGTTTTTGATACATGCGTTCCTACGTATTATCCTAAAATTTCAAACCAACCTCCGTGGTTTAACAAAGAGCTGGCACGACTTAAAAATGTAAAGTCTAGACTCTACAAAAAGTTTAGAGCTTCAGGTTCACAAGCTGCCTTTTCCCGATACTTAAGTGCTCGGTCTGATTTCACCGTGCTTAACGCCCAGTGTTATAAAAACTATTTAGCTCGTTGCAAGACCCAGCTTACACTGGATCCCAAACAGTTTTATAATTTTGTTAACACAAAGCGTAAATCTTCTAGTTACCCATCATCACTTAAATTTGAAAATTCGGCTGCTAGCACTGATCAAGCCATAGCCGGTCTTTTTGCACAGTTTTTTCAAACCACCTATTCAACATCAAGTCCTCCAGATCAGTCTTACCCATATGTCATTCCTAAATCACACTTTATTTGTTGTCCTGTTATAAGTAAAAGCTCACTTCTTTTAGAATTGCAAAGGGTCAAACCAGTCTACTCTCCGGGTCCTGACGGAGTCCCTGGATGTGTGCTTAGGTATTGCGCTGAGACTTTGTGTAGACCATTGCACAAACTGTTTACTTTGTCTTTAGAAACATCCGATTTCCCACACAGATGGAAGGAATCGTTTGTTATCCCGCTTCATAAAAAAGGGAGTAAATGGAACGCATGTAATTACAGAGGTATTTCAAAGCTATCAGCTATACCGAAGCTCTTTGAGAACATTATTACGCCTCTTTTACAACACAGTTGTAGGTCCCTTATTTCCTCTTGTCAACACGGATTTATAAAACGTAGGTCAACGACAACCAACCTTTTGGAGTTTACTTCATTTGTTACAGGAGGTTTTAAAAAGAATCGTCAGACTGATGTGATCTACACTGATTTTAGTAAGGCGTTTGATTCTGTAAGTCACCCGATTTTAGTCCGGAAATTGGACCTTTTAGGGTTTTCAGGTGATCTTCTTAGGTGGATTTTAAGTTATTTGAATGATAGGACTCAAAGGGTCATTTTTAAAAACTCTTTGTCATCCCTAATCCGAGTTACTTCCGGTGTACCACAAGGAATTCATCTTGGTCCGCTCCTGTTTACATTATTTATAAATGACCTTCCATTAGTCTTAACGAAGTCACGGGTTCTTATGTACGCAGATGACGTTAAGTTGTGCCTGCAATGTAATGACCCCGCACAAAGTTTAGCTTTACAATCGGATCTAAATGCATTTCAAACATGGTGCATGGATAATGAATTGAATTTAAATGGTTCTAAGTGTAAACTAATAACCTTTTTTCGTGTCAGCCCCCACTACTCAACGTATAATTTGAGTGGTTGTGCGTTAGATAGGATAACGCATGCTGACGACCTTGGAGTCTACATGGATCCTAGACTTAAATTTTCCGATCACATTACTACTATGGTAAATAAAGCCAGGGGCGTGCTTGCATTTATCAAAAGGTGGTCGAAGGAATTCGATGATCCCTATGTCACAAAGACCTTGTTTATTTCATTAGTCCGACCAATTCTTGAGTACTGCGCTCCTGTTTGGAGTCCCCAATATGGGGTGCATATAGACCGGATTGAGTCTGTGCAAAAAACTTCTTAATATTTGCCTTACGGAGACTTAACTGGGATACAAGCCTAATACTACCATCCTACTCTAGTAGACTACTTCTAATTTACTTTCCATCGTTAGCTAACGGTAGAACTATGCTTGGTATTACGTTTATTAGAAATCTTATTCATGGTGATGTAGAGAGTCCCGAGTTACTGGGTCGCCTGCATTTTAATGTGCCAAATAGATTCACTAGAAACTATATTCCTTTAGTATAATTACGCAATGCATGAAGCTTTTAGAGTACTTTGCAATGATTATAATAGACTATTCATCTAATATCTACTACTGACTCACTTCATATCTTTAAATCAATAATACTATCCTCCCTAGTAACTAATTAGTTTTACTTGATGTATTTTGTCTATTCGTATATTGACCTGTATTTTTAATTGTCTATTGTTACATTGTCTTTTTCCTTGTCCGCGATTATGTTTACTCGCCCAAAACGGTGATGGGCTCCGCGCGTAACAAGCTTTGCTTGGTGTCGTAGGGCCACTTGTTTGTACTGACCATAGTGCATCAACGTCCATATTAATAAAAAAAAAAGTTCTAATTCGAAAGCTTTTGCTTGTGACCGTTCTTCGGTTGAGCGAGAGCGAGAAGGCAGTCACTTGATCGCGCTGAGAGACGTCGGTCCGTTGCGGAACCGCGGCATATTTTTGTCATGGAGCCGTGAATTTGCCTGAAAATTAAGCTAAGACTTAAAAGGGGAAAGAAAGCGGAATCGGAAAAACTAACCCTCCATCAGTTTTTGCGACACCACCAGGTTAAACACTTTGATGAACCATTTTGTGACAGGCTACATTCGGGCATAACCTTCAGGACGGACAGCAGTTTTTTTAGGAGGTGCATTTCGGTCGTGGAATTTTAACATAAATGGTTTTGAGTTCTGGTTCGCATTTTTTTTTGTGTTCTCTATAAATTTTCGGCAGTTAGCCGAAAATGTCTCGGTGAAAGCGCTTTCATCGATGTATGTTCCTGCAAGCGGCGAGTGCCTCAATTTTTGCATTTAAAAGATGAGACAAAAACTCAAGGCAGTACAAAAAAAAAATAAAAAAATCTAAAACACACCACACCCAAATGGCCTGCAAGCAGGCAGATCGAGATGTCAAGTTCTCTCCTTGTGACTTTTTAATGGAAGCTTTACTTTAATCATTTATTTCGTATCCTTTGCACCATTAATTATACAAGGTTGTAATTTAAATTGAATTAAGGAATAGCTATCGCCGAGTTTTGTGATGATGTTAATTGTTATTTAAAGTTTCATGATTGCATTTAAAACTATGTCTATCTCCCTGAATCGTAACCATATTTAAATTTCGTAACCCTGCATGGACTAAGATATGTGCTCACCTTTATTTACTTTCTTAGCTGGTAATAAAACCTTTATAATGAACTAAGTTAGCATTCTGTTGCCGCAGCTAGGTTGATTCAGCGATAGGTTAGCTTGCATTTGAAGGGGTCGTTCGGACGTTTGAAAGAGGACGGCCAATGGTTGGGTGGGTATTAAGGGACCTCGGGAACATCTAGCGAGACTAGGTCAGGGTATTGTGGAATTTTTCGACTTTTTTTTTATTTTTATGTGTTGTTGCTCATTTCCGAGTTTAGGTTAGGGTTAAGCATTTACATTCACTTCCACAGCCGACAACCAGCCAGCCGAGCATGCCCGCGTGCGCTTGATTTCCATGGTACGACCTCCGCCTGAATTTTATTTTAATGTGGCGACTCGTAACATTTATAAATAATTTATTCCAATATTAATGATAATAAGTCCAGGCTCCCAACTTCAAGGGCCACATAAACATAATGTGACTCATGTACACCTGTACGATTTCGACTTAGCAGAAATTCGTTCCTTGCTGATAGCTACTTTGACCTAAATAAATAGGTGATTATATCTTGGTCTGCGCATATCTGCACATGATAAACGGGTCACAAGCCATATGCATCCATCCGACGGACGTGTCTTCACACCATTTGGTAGATGTAATTGTTTATTTAGGCTATTTTCCTGTAATCTGTGATAAAACATGTTGTCCATTTGTATCTTGACTAGACCTAAGTAAATATCCTTGTAACCCCAAATCATGTATATAAACCCGGATCCGTGCTCAATAAAATCAGTACGAAAAGAAATCTTGACGTATTCACTTCTCCGCAGACCAATTTATTCTGTATTTATTGCGGCGACTATTGCCACTGGTTCTGTACTTGAAGCACGCAAAAAAAACTTTTCAGCAAAACCAGATCTTGATAGAAATCCTACATTTGGTGACCCCTGACTTTAAACCGCAACAATTGTTCAAATCGGGACCCAAATTTGAACATGCATCATCTGTCATAGTTTGATCAACCAAAAGTCAATTTGGTAAAAATTTAAGCCGCATATTTCGGTCAAATACAATATCATTTGATCCGACTTTACAAATTCGATTACAGTCTTCAACGGTCAACAGAGCGACCAAAAGACGGTAAATTCAACCACTTTAGGTGTGCGATCAACATATATATCCATATATGCAAGTTATATGACACATTATTTAGGAGCTCTTACCCAATTTATAAACAACTTTGAGCCGAGAGCTAATTTCCAAATAACTCTGACAGACCCGAGATAAATCCGTGGTCAGCTATTTCTGCCAAGCAGGCCTCCAAATCATTCCCACCCAGATCAATTTCACGCAGTCCGAATCAAACGGATGCTGTAAACATCCAAACCGATATTGTAAACAATCGGAGCCCCAAGCGAGCCCTGAGTCCGCTAACGTTAACAAAAGATCCCCAAAGCGAGTCCCGAGTCCGCTAACGTAAACAAAAAGATCCCCAAAGCGGTCCCTAAACTCCGCTAATGTAAACACCAATTTCCGGCCAAGATTGGACTTCGAATTTAATTGGCAAATTGCATCATCCTATTTTCCGACTCTCTTGAGTCATTCTCTTTATCAATTTTTGGGGATAAAATCTCTTAAGCCGAGGTTTGATTATTGATCATTGAACTAGAGAGCGGGCAGTCCGTTTTTGAGATCCGAATCGAGCAGAACAATAATACAAGAATAAATACAAGAGCAGTGAATTAAATAAGTTCGACCTATTGTAAAATTGTAATAGTGAATAAGTGATTGTAAAAAATAAAAATAAATTTTTTTAATCAATTCACTAGTGAGAAACTTAATTGGCGCCCAACGTGGGGCCGTGTGATTAAAAAATTCTAAAGCAAAGCTTTTAAATAAACCCCAAAAAAGTTTAAAAGTGAAAAAGGAATTTTGCGCGGCCAACAACCCGATACAACCGACGAATATATAAAGCCTGTGTTGATAAAAATAAGGTGGAAATTAATAAATGCAATAATCCCCTTAAACTCTATACAACCGGCAAAAAAATAAGAAGTTTGTGTTGATCAAAAAATAATAAGGTGGAAAATAATTAATGGAATAATCCCCTTAAAATCTCAAATTACAAAATAGTGTTCGTAACATAAATTCACTGCTCGGACAAAATAAAAAATTTAAAAAGTGACAACAAAATTCATCGAAACAAATAACCATTGTAAAAAACAATTTAATTAAAAAAATATTGCAAACAAATCATCGAAATCATCAACAAAAAGACATTTAAAGAATAAAGGCTGAAGGGCAATCCCTCGCCAAGAAATAAACACTGAAGAAAGAAGGAAGACACCAATTTAAAAACCCCAAGATACAAAAGAAGGAAGGACGACCCCAAGCAGGATCATCATCCAAGAAAAACGACAACCCCAAAAACAACGACAAGAAAAAAAAGGAGGACGATTCGTGAGCGATATAATCTTTTTTTTTATTATTATTATTATTTAATAAGAAATTTGTAAAAAAAATATAATTAAACAAAGTGGAAGAACTAATTTTTGATTTCGAAAATATTCTCAAAATGTCAGAACCTTCAACAAGCCAGAACGGAGCAAATAAAAGACTCCACATAAGTTCGCCTCAAAAACATCATCAGGCGATTACAAACAATACCATGTTAAATGTAGGAGATTTAATTAAACAAATTGTAAATTTTGAATTGAATCCATTAAAGGAAGAGATCGTTAACTTAGGATCGCAGCTTTCTCATAAAATTAAAACGGTTGAAGATTATCAGATAGAGATTATAGATCCCAATATAAAGTGCGACACATCTTATGAGATCATCAAATCTGTTAGGGAATATAAAGGAGAAGAAGATAAATATGTAAGCTGGAGAGAATCGGCTGAAATAGCCATGGGGCAATATGCCAGAGGGAGTGAAGGATTTTATTCCGCCCTATCGATATTAAGAAACAAAATAACGGGAATGGCAAACGATGCCTTAACCCATAACGGTACGGTATTAAATTTCGATGCCATAATGGCCAGACTTGACTTTGTCTTTAGCGACAAACGTCCTATTCATATTATTGAACAGGAACTAAGTGTTTTGAGTCTGGGAAAATTATCAATTATGGATTATTATGGTACAGTTAATAGAAAGTTAACCATACTTATTAATAAAACAATTATGACCTACGGGAGAAACAAACCGATAACAGCAGAAATGAATGAAAAACATAGGAAGACTGCTCTAAGAGTTTTCATTACCGGCCTAAACGGCCAAATTTCAGACACAATTTTCTCAATGAATCCACCTGACCTACCGAATGCAATGGTCATAGTTCAGGAGTTGGAAAGCAACAACATGAGGGCGCATTTCGCAAATAGTTTCTCAACCACTCAAAGAAAAAATAGTGAGCCAAACACTGGTGGAAATTGTCAAACACATTTCAACCAAAAGCAAAGACAACAAAACAACAATTACAATAACCAGCGAAATAGTAATAATTTAAGGTTTAACATGACAACAACCAGAACAAAAATAATTATGGTTATTATAGTCAGAACAAAAATAATTCCTGGAACCAGGGTAGATTTAATAATAACCAACAAAATCAGTGGAACACCTATAGGCAGCCACAAAATAAGCCAGAACCAATGGAGGTAGACGAGTCTATCCAGATCCGGAATGGGGCTAACAACGGCTATAATCAAAACAAGGAAGAACGCTATAGTCGAGTACCTCGACTATCAGATACCCGTTACTCAAAGGGAAATGGAGATATGCAAGCAGCAAAGCGAAATTAAAATGCGCCACCTACCGGCGGTAGACAGATTTAAGCGTTATGGGCGTTAGAGTGGGCGTGGCAAATTTATTTTTGGATCAATCGATAGGTATTGACGACACCAATACATTTCAGTTCAAATTTTTCATCTAGCATCCAAATTGTGGGCGTCACAGGTTTTCGCGGTTTGTGGGCGTTTAAGTGGGCGTGGCAAACTTTTTTTAGGTCAATCGATAGGTATTGATGAGAACAATACATTTCAGTTAAAATTTTCTATCTAGCATCAAAACTGTAGGAGTTTCAGTTTTGGGCGGTTTGTGGGCGTTAGAGTGGGCGTGGCAGTCTACTGAAACAAACTTGCGCTGCGTAAGAAGCTCAGGAATCTGTACGCCAAATCTCAATAGCCTAACTCTCATAGTTTCCGAGATCTCAGCGTTCATCCGGACAGACGGACAGACGGACAGACGGACAGACGGTCAGACGGACAGACGGACAGACGGACAGACGGACAGACGGACAGACGGACATGGCTAGATCGACTCGGCTAGTGATCCTGATCAAGAATATATATACTTTATGGGGTCGGAAACGCTTCCTTCTGCCTGTTACATACTTTCCGACGAATCTAGTATACCCTTTTACTCTACGAGTAACGGGTATAATTATAATAAATATCAAAATAATAATTATAGCCAGAACAAGTGGGATCAAACAAAAAAATGTGAGACCCAGAATACTCAGCAAGGACAAGCCCAAAATAAAAGGGTACCAACTGGAACTGTTAACCAACCGGCTAACAAGACAATGAGACTAAACAACATTGAGGAGAACCATTTTTTAGACAAAAGTCAGGAGTAGGCTTACCCTACTTATTTAGAAATGACCCGAAAATAAATAAAAAATTAAAAATATTAATTGACACTGGGGCAACCTCGTGTTATATTAGAACTGGAGTTTACAAAAATAAGAATGAGCTTCCAATATACAAAAGAGTATCCACAGTGAATAGATATTCAATAATTAAATATTATCATATGATAACTATTTTTGATACACGATATACTTTTTATGAAATAGAAGGGCTAGACTCAGATCTACTGATCGGCTATAACCTATTGAAAAAAATAGGAGCTGTGATTGATACAGCTAAGGGAGTTATTAAATATAACGGAATAGAAGAGAAATTAAATTATGACAGCGGAAACAATTTAAACCAACATTCTTTAACAGAAGAAAACACCATTGTTCCATTAAAAGAATTTATATTAAAAAAATATTTTGATGAAAAGGCTCAAATCAGATCCGAATCTGAAATGGGTAATCAAAGCGAATTTAGTTTGGGATATACAAATCCTTAACACGCCGTCGTTGAAATATCCGACGATATTAAATATTTAAATGAAGAGCATTCAAAAATAAATATGCAGATTCCTTTTAGGACAGATATACGCGGTGAAATAAGCACCGTAAATGATAGGGCCATTTACAGCAAACAATACCCCTATGCTTTATCAGCTTCAGATTTTGTAAATTCTGAAATAAGTCGAATGCTAAAAGAAGAAATTATAAGGCCAAGTAGAAGTCCTTATAATTCCCCTGTACTAGTGGTACCAAAAAAGGGTTTCAATGAAGATGGAACTCCAAAACTAAGACTCGTAATTGACTATAAAAAACTAAATGAAAATACTATACCTGATAGGTATCCAATGCAGGACCCTTCAGTGATTTTATCAAATCTCGGAAAAGCCAAATATTTTTCAACAATTGACTTGGAATCTGGATTTCATCAGATTCTCATGAACGAACCTGACATACAAAAAACCTTATTTTCAATAAATAATGGGAAATACGAATTCCTAAGAATGCCTTTCGGTTTGACAAACGCTCCTAGAATATTCCAACGAGCGATGGACGATATTTTGAGAGAACAAGTGGGTAAAACATGTCATGTTTATATGGATGACATAATCATATTTTCAAAAACAATTGAGCAACATAACAAAGACCTAATTGTCATTATTAAAATTTTGCTGAACGCAAACATGAAAATTTCGATTGAAAAATCAAAGTTCTTTAAATTAGAAACAAACTTTCTCGATTACGTTGTTTCTCACAATGTGATCAAAACCGATCCCGAAAAAGTTTCAACAATTGTAAAATATCCGATCCCTAAAAATATTCGAGAGCTTAGAAGCTTCCTAGGCCTTACAGGATATTACAGAAAATTTGTGCAAAATTACGCAAAGATAGCTAAACCTTTAACAAAATATTTAGAAGGCCAAAACGGCAAAGTATCTAAAAAAGCATCACGTAAAACTTTAATACAGTTTGATGATTCAGCTGTAAGAGCTTTTAACGAGCTCAAAGAACTAGTACAACCGGACTATAATAAAAAATTTACCCTAACAACTGACGCGTCTGACTTAGCAATTGGTGCGGTTCTTTCTCAGGAAGGAAAACCAATCACATTTATTTCAAAAACACTAACCAAAACTGAACAATTATACGCGACAAATAAAAAGGAACTTTTAGCCATAGTATGGGCTTTTAAAACCGCAACAATTGTTCAAATCGGGACCCAAATTTGAACATGCATCATCTGTCATAGTTTGATCAACCAAAAGTCAATTTGGTAAAAATTTAAGCCGCATATTTCGGTCAAATACAATATCATTTGATCCGACTTTACAAATTCGATTACAGTCTTCAACGGTCAACAGAGCGACCAAAAGACGGTAAATTCAACCACTTTAGGTGTGCGATCAACATATATATCCATATATGCAAGTTATATGACACATTATTTAGGAGCTCTTACCCAATTTATAAACAACTTTGAGCCGAGAGCTAATTTCCAAATAACTCTGACAGACCCGAGATAAATCCGTGGTCAGCTATTTCTGCCAAGCAGGCCTCCAAATCATTCCCACCCAGATCAATTTCACGCAGTCCGAATCAAACGGATGCTGTAAACATCCAAACCGATATTGTAAACAATCGGAGCCCCAAGCGAGCCCTGAGTCCGCTAACGTTAACAAAAGATCCCCAAAGCGAGTCCCGAGTCCGCTAACGTAAACAAAAAGATCCCCAAAGCGGTCCCTAAACTCCGCTAATGTAAACACCAATTTCCGGCCAAGATTGGACTTCGAATTTAATTGGCAAATTGCATCATCCTATTTTCCGACTCTCTTGAGTCATTCTCTTTATCAATTTTTGGGGATAAAATCTCTTAAGCCGAGGTTTGATTATTGATCATTGAACTAGAGAGCGGGCAGTCCGTTTTTGAGATCCGAATCGAGCAGAACAATAATACAAGAATAAATACAAGAGCAGTGAATTAAATAAGTTCGACCTATTGTAAAATTGTAATAGTGAATAAGTGATTGTAAAAAATAAAAATAAATTTTTTTAATCAATTCACTAGTGAGAAACTTAATTTGCATATATATCCAAAAATGTGAGTCGAGGCACATCATTACAAAATACCTCTAACTCTGATTATATAAAAAAGGTAAATATGGCCCCGAACAGCAATCATCAGTTGTTGACTGGATAGTTATCTATAGGAGAGCAAGTTCAGAATGTCATTCGGAATTATAAAAAGGACTCCGTCGACATGAAGACTTAGCCAGCCTACTACAAAGAACGTTTATTAAAGTTAGAATCCCTGTGGGATAAATTTAACTCCGGAGATAATCAAATAAATAATTTCCTTAAAGGAGTCACGTTAGAACACGGCTATTTTAACAATGAATTTTTTAATAAAATAAAGCAACTGGTTGAGGATCATGAGACAGAATTCAACAATCAGTTGTCTCGCTTGGAAGCGGATGTTACATCCATCGCATCCACAGCAGAGGACATTGAAATAGAATCGTTGTTCAGAGAACAAAGGGTGTTGCTTGATAGTTTAGAGCGCATCATGAATAAAATGACTGAAGAAACAAAACAAAATTTCACCCCCGTCGTTACACAATACTGGAATGAAATAAAAAATATTCATGTCCAAAATATAACAAAATTTAAGGACCCGAAGGACCTTGGATATGACGACTTCAGGTACATGGCAGCAGAAGATGCAGTCATAAAGGTACAAACAGAAATGTATGTAAAAAAGCAAACAACAAATAGTTCTCCAACAAATGCTGTTCAAAATGCATTACATTATCCGAAGGTAGCCATACCCAAATTTGATGGGGATTATTTAAAATGGCAACAGTTTCATGATATATTCAAAAAAATGATTCATGAATCAATGTTACCCACTAAACGAAAAATGTGGTACTTAAAGACTAACGTTAGTGGAGAGGCAGAGCGCCTAATTCGCCATTTATCGCTGAGGCACATTATTCAACTGCGTGGAAAACACTTGAAGAACGCTTCAACAATTAAAGAGTATTAAGTAATACTTTAATTCAAAAATTATTGGATCATTCAAGGATAACAAATGATTCCAAAAAAATTAAATCGTTGCATGATAATGTGAAGGAAACATTATCTGCTCTCAATAACATCGGCGTAGAGACAGCAAATGGGATCAACTTCTACTCTGTCTTCTGACAAAAAAGCTTGATCGACAAAACCACTTGTTGTATGAGCAATTCGTTCAAAATACAAGGCAAATTCACTTTGAATGAATTTTTAAACTTCCTTGAACAAAGGTTTCTCACTCTTGAAGCCATTGGATCAGAAAAGGGAAAAAAACAAAATACATGTGCATCAGTTGGAGCTGAAACACAATATAACTGTTTCTTTTGTAAGAAACCAAATCACAGCATATATAAATGCAATTAGTTTTTAAAGAAAACCCCAGCAGAACGTCCTAACTGGGTTCAAAAACAAAAATGATGTGTTAAATGTCTAAGCCAAAATCACCCGTCAAAGACATGCACAAAGAGAGATTGCTTTAAATGCAACAAGAAACACAATACCTTGTTGCAGTTGGAAACAAAACCGGACCTCTCGGATAGTATCACGGCCGCATCTGCGAGAGGAAAGCAATCCAGTTATATATTGGTGACTGCCCGAGTAATTATTCAAGGAGTAAATGGACAAAAGGCAGAATTCAGAGTCCTGCTTGACTCTGGATCCCAAATTAAGGCCATTTTCAAAAAAGCAATTAAAATGCTCTCACTGAAAACCGCAAATTCAATTCTGAAAATAAATGGCATTGGTGGAAAATCCCAGACTTCCAATGCAGGGATCAACGTTCAGCTAAAGTCAGAACAAGGCGATTTTAGTTCTCGTCTTGAAGCAATGGTTTTGCCTCACTTAGTCGCTGATCAACCAACTTATACAATTTCGACTGATAATTGGAAAATACCAAAGAATAAAATGTTGGCTGACCCTCAATTTGAAAAACCTATAAAAGTTGACATTCTTCTTGGAGCCGAGCATAACTTAAATATAATGCAAGTCGAGCGCATGAGCTTAAGGAATGGACTCCCCAAGCTACAGAACACCAAACTTCTGGAATTGGATAATTTTCAACCAGATACAAAATGCTATTCACCAATGGATAAACAGTGTGAAGATCACTTCCTTCAGAACGTTCAGAAGGCTCAGGACTCTAGACTAATTGTTAAGTTACCCTTTTTGGAGCATACTTCAGCGCTGGGAAAGAGTCGTGACATTGCCACGAGACGATTTTTATCGTTGGAGAAACGATTGCAAAAATATCAGGCAATAAAAAAAGGATACATAGAGTTCATGAAGGAGTATGAAGCTCTTGGGCACATGAAGGAAGTACCCCATATACATCTTCCGAAGTCCCATTACTTTATACCGCATCATTGTGTTCTCAAACCCGACAGTCAGACAACCAAATTAAGAGTTGAATTTGACGCATCTGCAGTGACATTTTCCGGGAAATCACTGAACGATTTAATGCACAAAGGTCCCACAGGGCCAAACAGTTTAGTGTCAATACTGCTTCGATTTAGAATGCATAAATATGTATTCACTGCTGACATAGAAAAAATGTACAGGCAGATTTGGATAAATCCAAATGATCAACAATATCAAATGATCGTCTGGAGAAATTATCCGTCAGAAAGGATTAAGTTTTAATCGGTTGAGAACCGTCACTTATGGCAAAAAGTATGCACCATATCTGGCAACAAAATGCTTGGAATATTTAGCAAGCAAGGAAATGCAGAAATATCCTATAGGATCGTCTGCTCTTAAAACTGATTTTTAGGACGACGACTGTATCATCGGAGCTGACACAATTCCAGAGGCCCTTCAAATTCAAAAGGATCTTAATCACATACTATTAAGTTCCGGATTTAAATTAAGAAAATGGTGCGCAAATAGTAACCATCATCTTCAAGGCTAAGGAAGATATCATTCCTACCGTACAATTTGAAGATGCTGCCTATGAGGACTGCAGCAATAAAACCTTGGGAATCACTTGGAATCCTACGATTGACAAACTCTGTGGAAAAAATACAAACTGTGACAACAGACAAAATAACAAAACGCGATGTGGTTTCAGAATTATTCAAAATATTCGATCCTCTCGGTCTATTTTCTCCAGCAGTCATAAGGGCCAAAATATTCATGCAAGGCTTAACAAAGAAGAAATTTGAATATAACGAAGAATTGCCAACGCAGTTACAATCGTAATGGAAGCAATTACGGGAAGATTTAAAAATGTTATATGACATTAAAATTCCGAAAATTCGGAAAACAACGCTGCAGATATAGCGTCAAGAGGAACAAGTGGTTCCAAATTCACCAATTTCAGTCTTTGGTTCTATGGTCCACTGTTCTTGTATGGTCCATCATCAAAATGGAGATTACCATTTGTTGCGGCAAAATCAGAACGCCGTGCAAGTCCCCAGGAGATCCCAGAAATCTTGGTAGCTACCAATCATTATCATTTGTTAAATTACTAAGAATAGTAGCCTACATCATGCGTTTCAAAAGGAAATCTTCAGACGCAACGACAATGGTGAAATTTGAAGAGCTGGAACAATGTCGAAAGATAGTTCTCCGATTAATTCAGCACAATAATTTTAGCGCCGAAATCAAAGAATTAAAGAAATGAGATCAGAATGATCTCATTCGAGTTGGAGGCAGATTGAAAGCATCTGAGCTTTCATTCGATGCAAAACATCCTGTACTTTTGCCAAATAATGATCCAATAGTCAAAATAATACATGAAAAAATCCACAAGGAAAATATGCATTGTGGTGCCCAAACTCTATTAGCCACATCAAGGCAAAGATATTGGGCAATAAAGGCAAAAGCAATAGCTCGAAATGTCTTTTTAAAATGTATCAAATGCACCAGAGCTAAACCAAAATTAATGGAACAAATAATGGGACAGTTACCACCCTTAAGAGTCACACAAGCTCGACTGTTCCTTAATTCTGGAGTTGACTTTTGTGGACCATTTAAGATTTACTACAAAATTCGTGGACAGAAACTAAATACTGCTTTGGAATAAGTCAGCGATTTAACTACAGAAGCATTCTTGGCAGCACTTCGTCGATTCATAAGTCGACGAGGAAAATGTCAGACTCTACACTGCGACAACACTACGAATTTTGTTAGAGCAAAGAATAAGCTTCAGGAATTGGAAGAAGCTATCTTCTCAGAAAAGGCCAAGAGGTCTATAGTGGAGACCTGCAATAATAAAGGCGTCTACTTTAAGTTTATCCCACCAAAAACACCGCATTTTGGAGGACTTTGGGAAGATGCGGGAAAATCGGCAAAACATTTATTGCTAAAGAATGTTTCTACAGGGGATCTGATCTATGAGGAATTAGAAACTGTGATAGTGTAAATAGAAGCTATCATGAATTCAAGACCCTTGGTTCCGATATCAAGCGATCCAAATGATGTAACGGCTTTTACTCTGGGTCACTATCTAATTGGAGAACCATTAACCGCACAAGCCCATAGTGAGCCATCTCAGAAACCACAATCATTGGGACAGAGGTGGCAAGCCGTTTCCAAGTGAAAGCATGCGTTTTGGACTCAATGGTCAACTGACAACTTCAGCATCGTCAAAAATTGAGAAGATCCTCGGCGAACGTAAAGGAAGGAGAATTAGTGTTGATAAAGGAAGATAATACTCCATTTCTGCAATGGCCATTGGGACGAATAATTAAGACAATTCATGGCAAGGATAATTTTGTCAGAGTTTTTATATTGTTAAACGTTGATGCACTAAGAGCAGTACAAACAAGTGGCCCAAACGACACCAAGCACGTGCTTGTTACGCGCGGGCCCATTTTAATTTCGGGCAAGTACTGTTCGCGAGGAAGGTACATAGAACAAATAAAGACAGGACAAAACATAGATCAACAAGACTAAAGCAAGTGAGCTAAGATTTTAGTTTTTAGTACAGGGATAGAAATTGAAACAAATTAAATGATATAGGTTGTTATACTTATTAGAAAGAACGCGAAAGGGCTCATGCTGACTAAAATTAGATGAACATCGTGGCAAGTTTATAGGATGGTAGCCTCGCATTAGTCTAACAGGAACATTGAAAGTTAGGCGGCTTACCAAATCTACAGAATCAATATCGCCTCTGATAAGATTATTCATAAAAATAGTACCAAGCATAATTCTATGGCTTACTACACTAGGCAAATTAATTAATAGCAATCTACTCGAGTAAGAAGACAACCTGACGTTTTGATCCCAGTTCAAACCACGTAAGGCAAAAAGAAGAAATAGTTTCTGTACGCACTCTATACGGTCAATGTGCACTTGATACTGAGGACTCCAAACGGAAGAACAGTATTCAAAATTAGGACGGACAAGTAGGTAAATAATAATTTGGTAGTGTATGGATCATCAAATTCTTTAAACCAGCAAAACTAGATTTTGGTAGAAATCCTACAACACCAATAAACTCGACTGGATTCAGTTTTATTAAATAAATCAGGTTTGACAACAAGTCAAGCGGCGGAATATTTATTCCAAGTCTGGTGCAGTCAGTAGGATTATCTGTTTCAAGTTGCTGCTAATATTTCGCAAGCCATTATTTTTTGTTAATTTTTTTTGGTTGTCAAAGAATAATTATAAGTAATTTGGTTAACCGACCACTTTGAGGATCTTAGAAAACGACACAAACCAACTTTTGTATACCCTACAGGCGAGCAACCCAAAGCGTTGGAGATCAAACGCATAGGACGTACATGTGGATTCACTTCCAGAAGGAAAGCCATGGCCACGGGTGATCTCTAAAGCGGAAGGTTGCAGAACAAAACAAGGAAGAACGCTATAGTCGAGTACCTCAACTATCAGATACCCGTTACTTAGCTAAATAGAGATATGCAAGTAGCAAAGCGAGATTAAAGTGCGCCACCTACCGGCGGTATACTGATTTAAGCGTTATGGGCGTTAGAGTTGGCGTGGCAAATTTGTTTTTGGACCAATCGATAGGTATTGACGAGACCAATACATTTCAGTTAAATTTGTTTATCTAGCATGAAAATTGTGGGCGGTAAAGTGGGCGTGGCAAACTTTTTTTGGACCAATCGATAGGTATTAATGAGAAAAATACATTTCAGTTAAAATTTTTTATCTAGCATAAAAATTGTGGGCGTCACAGGTTTTCGCGGCTTGTGGACGTTAAAGTGGGCGTGGCAAACTTTTTTTTGGATCAATCGATAGGTATTGATGGGAACAATACGTTTCAGTTAAAATTATCTATCTAGCATCAAAACTGTAGGAGCCACAGTTTTGGGCGGTTTGTGGGCGTTAGAGTGGGCGTGGCACTCTACTGAAACAAACTTGCGCTGCGCAGGAATCTCAGGAATCTGCGTGCCTAATCCCAGTTTTGTAACTCTCATACTTTCCGAGATCTCAGCGTTCATACGGACAGACGGACAGACGGACATGGCTAGATCGACTCGGCTAATGATCCTGATCAAGAATATATATACTTTATGGGGTCGGAAACGCTTCCTTCTGCCTGTTACATACTTTCCGACGAATCTAGTATACCCTTTTACTCTACGAGTATCGCGTATAACAAGGTAGGCATAAGCCATTGTTATTCATCCGCTTAAGATTACTGTGCTTCTCGTATACGAAAGGAAGCGCAGGCCACGTATAATGGCAAGTGTCATATGCCCGACGGAAAACATAGAGAACATTGTCGTGTTTGTTTGCATTGCATTGCGTTTACTTTTCGTTCTCTTTTGCTCTTGCCGAAACTATGTCTCAAAAGGAAAACAAGTTATTTTTGAGGAAATCAGACTATGCGTATGCAGGCATAATCATTTTATGAAATTCTGTAGAAGATTTTATTTGGTGCCGATATATGTATATCTATCTTGTTTATTCAATTTAATTGTTGTTTATTTTAAATTGTATGTTTGAAAATTTGATTTTAATTAACAATTTAAAACCTTTTTGGTTTAAATTTTTTCAAATCGGCGAGCCGACATATAGACGTCAGCCGCTGGAGTCAAATCCAAATTTCTATTTTATGCAGCAAGGTTTCTCTCGGTGTACGTTACGACCAGCCGAGCTTAGTTAGGTTCGATCGCATGTTTGTCAAACTTGTAGGAGTTCTGTTTAGTAGAAAGAGTTTATGCGATTCAAGGGAGCTCAACGATTGAACAGCTGATCGCAAGCAAGGTCGTTAACCCCAAACAGAAATGGAAAGCTTAGAAGCTTTACACTCTCTGGCATTATTTTCAGCTGATAATTCCCAAAGATATTGGTTTTATAAATCGGTCTCGGGCTTATGCACAGCTGAAAGTTCATAAAGATTTTGATTCTATAAGTATATCTTATTCTCCCTGTGTTAATCTTTTTATCTTTTTTTTTTATATATATTTATTTCTAATTATTATAATTCAATATTGGAACTCTCGTTTTTTGAGAAACTATTATAATTGTTTTATTTGTCGAGTTCCAAATTAAGAATTATTGTATCTTAAATTTATTTTATTATTTCAAAGAGTTAATTTGTAGTTAGTTTCCCATTTAAAATTCATTTATTTTCGTTTGCTTTATATTAAAATATATATTTGTTTTAATTGCGTTTAATTAATGAAAGCAGAAGAAAGCATAGAGGCGTCTCCTTCACCCAAGTGCGTTCTCTGTGAAAAGCCTTTAGCGGCTGCTCAGCAGGCCAGGACTAATTGTGGACATGAGTTCACAAAATATGCGTAGAGAACTATGGTAAGACCCACAGCACTTGATCGACTTGTAAGTCAATTTGCTTCTAGAAAATGCCTCCTGTATCTTGGGGTCAGTAGGGTAGGATGCAAGCGCCACCAGTGGGTCAAATACCATTAGAGTCATCGGGAACTACCATGCAAAATGTAGGCAACATTTTTGAGCAGCATGTGAAAAACATGAGTAATAATTTGTTGACACAGCTTTCGGAAAAAATCGCGCAATTGATCGAAACTAATATTGAATAATGGCCCGGAAGAACAAGTGCAGGAATTTCAGTGCTTAAGACCAAATTCAGCAATGGGTTCGGACTTAGGACAGAGGCCTGAAAAAGTTGGCCATATTATTAATGGGTGGAAGTTGAGATTTAATGGTCAAGTTGGGTTAAGCGTTGATAACTTCATATATAGAGTAGGGGCGCTGACTCACCAAACTCTATATGGAAATTTTTCCGTGTTGTGCAGCAATGCTAGCATATTATTTGACAGAAATGCACGCGAGCTCTACTGGAGGTATCACAAATTTTCGAGGAATTTGGGGTGGATCTCTTTGTGTGAAGCTTTTCGCAAGCAAATTAGAGACACCCGGACCGACGTAAACTTCAGAGATGCGATCCGAGATCGAAACAACATGAAAAAGAGAATTTCGATAGCTTTTATGAAGCGGTCGTTCAGATAGCTGATTGTCGGGATATTTGTCGGGGCAGAGAGAGCTTTCTCAAGGATGTGAGGCGAAGCTATGGTTACCAGAAACCAGCACCATTCCGTCGGCAGGTGTCAGAGTTAGTGCAGGAGAGCCTTGGGGAGGACGCAACAGAGTTTTCCGATGGCGAATTAATAGTCGATGTCGCCGCTCTAGCATTGGTGTGCTGGAATTGCAGAAGAGAACCCCACTGTTATGTCGATTGTGGCGAAAAGAAGAAAATCTTTTTTTATGGTTGTGTTCTTCCGAGTATTTATAAGCCGTCATGCTCTATATGTCAAAAAAACGGGATGACGAGCACGCGGCCACGTTAACTCTCGTGTGTTCCTCGCCAAAAGTCGACAATTACCGGAATAATTCAATAACCGGCATTTATCAAAGCTCGAGTCAAAAAGAAAATCGGGCAGGCCTATTACAACCCAGAGGACTTGAAGGGCAGATACGTAGGAAGATATCATGCGAAGGACATGAAGCAATGGCGTGTTTACAGCAATCGCTGGTAGTCTCATCCTTCGGAATCTGACTACCAAGAATGATCTTAAGGGAGGGGGCACTTTTGTAGAGCTTGCTTCAGCAAAAGTGGTTCCATCTGTGGTTCGTAGTGACACAGGGGTGCCGCCATATAGCATTCGTGCGAGAAAATAGTCTGGGGCTTTGGTTACCGCCCGAATTTTGGCATCAACGTCGGTCTTTTCCGTTTTGGCAGCCTAGGCGATCAGATGTGAAAGTTTTTCTATTAGTGTCCAGTCTGCAAAGTTTAGCGCGAGTGACTAAGGTCAGCCTATCCTACGTTTTGGGCCATCGGAAAAGAAGGAAATATAATCAGGAAATTAACTGCGAATTATGGTGAGTTGGAGCAGAGATCGGAATGTTCGGGGTCTAGAGAGTAACGTTGAGCGTATTCGGCAGCTACTGGCCCGTCCACAAAAGATTCCTGCGCGGCCACCGTTTGTTTGAGCGAAATCAGTGGAACTCATCCCCTAATCGAAGTCTGTCAAGCTGCTGGGAAAATTCAGGGCCCTGCCAACAGCGTTTGCCTTTTGGGAGATGGAATAAGATGCCGTTTGCTTAAGTTCTAAATCGAAAGCTTTTGCTTGGGACCGTTCTTCGGTTGAGCGAGAGCGGGAGGGCAGTCACTTGATCGCACTGAGACACGCCGGTCCGTCGCGGAACCGCGGCATATTTTTGTTATGGAGCCGCGAATATGCCGTGAAAAAGTCTGAAATTTAAGCTAAGATTTAAAAGGGGAAAGAAAGTGGAATCGGAAAAGTTAACCCCCCAACAGTTTTTGTGACACGGCTAAGCACCCGGCTAAACACGTTGATGAAACATTTTGTGACCGGCTACATTTGGGCATAACCTTCAGGACTGATGAGAAAATTGTTAAAGACATACGAAAGGGAAATTATTATGTAATACGAGTTAATTTAAGTGAAGTTTTTAATATGAAAACAAGGGAGAACGCTATAGTCGAGTACCTCGACTATCAGATACCCGTTACTCAGCTAAATGGAGATATGCAAGCAGCAAAGCGAGATTAAAATGCGCCACCTACCGGCGGTATACAGATTTAAGCGTTATGGGCGTTAGAGTGGGCGTGGCAAATTTTTTTTTTGATCAATCGATAGGTATTGACGAGACCAATACATTTCAGTTAAAATTTTTTATCTAGCATGAAAATTGTGGGCGTCACAGGGTTTTGCGGTTTGTGGGCGTTAAAGTGGGCGTGGCAAACTTTTTTTTGGGTCAATCGATAGGTATTGATGAGAACATTACATTTCAGTTAAAATTTTTTATCTAGCATCAAAACTGTAGGAGCCACAGTTTTGGGCGGTTTGTGGGCGTTAGAGTGGGCGTGGCAGTCTACTGAAACAAACTTGCGCTGCGTAGGAAGCTCAGGAATCTGCACGCCAAATCTCAATAGCCTAGCTCCTATAGTTTCCGAGATCTCAGCGTTCATCCGGACAGACGGACAGACGGACGTGGCTAGATCGACTCGGCTAGTGATCCTGATCAAGAATATATATACTTTATGGGGTCGGAAACGCTTCCTTCTGCCTGTTACATACTTTCCGACGAATCTAGTATTCCCTTTTACTCTACGAGTAACGGGTATAAAGATCATATATTGATTGATGGCGAAGCAGTCTAAAGTCATGCAAGGAGGCAGAGTCGTCACCCAGTTTTTTTAGGAGGTGCCTTTCGGTCGTGGAATTTTAACATAAATGCTATGGAGCTATCTCCACAAGCTCCGACTTGTGGTCCACCTTTGCGCGCTTAGCAGTGCTGCTTGAGCGTAGACTGCCGCTGCAGATAGAAGCTTCCATGTCATCTGGGTCTACATCCAAAAGCTCCGCAAAGTATTCCCGAGTATCTGCAAAATAAGTGTGGGGACATACTCTCGCCTTCCATTTTCAAAAGTTTCCCGTCATCATTGTTTACGTTTTCGTAATGAATGTTTCACTTTCCACTGTCAAAAAGAAGAGTTTAGGGTTTCCACCCAAAATTATCGCCTAACTATCGCATAAAACAGTCCGTTAAATTTGGATGGGGAACTAACTGGAAAATTTTCGGAACGGCAAAACCTTATGGACCATCCGTTCAACGGATGGTAGATGGTGGATGGATCTCTGTGGGAAGACCCTATAAGGTTGTAATTTAAATTTAATTCTCGCCACAACTGAGGAATAGCTATCGCCGAGTTTTGTGATGATGTTAATTGTTATTTAAAGTTTCATGATTGCATTTAAAACTATGTCTATCTCACTTAATCGTAACCATATTTAAATTTTGTAATCCTGCATGGACTAAGATATGTGCTCACCTTTATTTACTTTCTTAGCTGGTAATAAAACCTTTATAATGAACTAAATTAGCAGTCTGTTGCCGCAGCTTGGATGATTCAGCGATAGGGTAGCTTTCATTTGAAGGGGTCGTTTGAATTCCCTCGGGAACATCTCGCGAGCTGAGTTTGAGACTCGGACATGGTATTGGGCAATTATTTTTCTTTCTTTTTGGTTTTTATGTGGTGTTGTTCATTTCCGAGTTTAGCTTGTCCAGCACGTGAGATTAGATTTCGATTACCATTAATAACAGGCACATCATGGGGTTAAGCATTTACATCCGCTTCCACAGCCGACAAGCAGCCGGCCGAGCACACCCGCGTGCGCTTGATTTCCATGGTACAACCTCCGATATTGGGCTTCGTACTTACAATTGGTTTTGTATCTTTAATCGACGCTGCAAAAGTTGACAAAGCTTCTGAAATCGAGCTGTTGGTGACGGTTGTTTTTGATGTTGTTGTCGTAAATACTGCGGTTGCAGAAACTAACGAGGTCACTGCGCTCTTAGCTGGTGAGCTATGACTCGAAGCGTGTTGTGGTGTTCTACACTGCAAGCTTCATGAAGTGGGAGTTGGGGTGAGGAGGCCGGGAGAACAGGATTACTCTCTTTCACTGTCAGTGTTCAGAAGGGCTGAGTTTCTCTTAAAAAAGTGTTTACTACTTCTATATCATATGTTGAGTAATATGAAAGATAACCGTTTCTCTTGTTTACGGAGCTTCTGCGCCTTTTTTTTGGATCGCCGCTCATCGAGTTAAAAATTTTTCGTAGTACTTCTTATTTAAAATAATTTGGCACATTTTTTGTTATTCATAGCAAAATTTATGGCATGAACGTGAATTATTTATATTTTTATATAACGTCTTTTCGTCTTTCTAAGACCACTTCACTCGGTGGCATTTTTTGTTTGATTCTGATCTTTATGAACAAGAGACGTCCTTGCTTTAGGAGGTCTAAATCCTCAGTAGTCTGCGAGCTTCCATTTGGAATCCATCCACGATCAACGCACCTGATCACATTCTCTACATGCTGCCGCAGTGTAACCCTCATCTTTCTTTAAAAGCCTGGATGGTCATGGAGGCACCTGGTGGGTCGAAGGACAGCTATTCGACACCAAGGAGGCGGACGTTACTGTGGTGAAGGGATCTACTGTGGAAACAGCTGTTAAGCCCTGTGATACAATTTAGCTCCGTAAGACTGCTTCTGGCCTACTCGGCTTTTTAAAAGGAACCAGACGAGTTGGTCAGAGGACTGCCAGAAATATCGTAATCCCTTGAAACACTCCTACGAGTCAATTTTGGAAATCCAAGGCTTGCTAACAGTACGCAAAACTTTACTCAGTATCCTACAGGACTAACAGGTTAATTGTCACTATACTCTTTTCGTGAGGGTGGCTAAAAACAGATTCCGGATGTGTCATGTCTCTGCCGCGGATACGGTCTTATAATAGTAAGGCGCGGAGAAAACAACTTCCTCAGCGAAATCACCCCAATTCATGGTGGCATAGCCGACCTTCCAGTTTCAACTAGGCTTACCGTGATCAGGGCGGACCATCCCCAGTCTGCCTACTGGTGGGATGATATATGAAACTTTCGAATCAAAAACAAGAGAAAATGCTATAGTCGAAGCCCTCCACCATCTTTACTTACTTAAAAAAGCGCCACATATCTTTTGTTCCCAAAGGTTGTTTACGAGATTTCACTAGCACGCTAAATAGCGTAAAACCTAGGGGGCTTAAAATTCGAATAATTTTTGGCATGTAGATAGGTATTGATAACAAGAACAAAATCTTATTTAAATTTGTACAAATTTATAAAAAGAGGTGGGCGCTTGACGGAACTTAGCATTATACTCGATTGTCGACATAAGAGTGGGCGTGGCAACCTGCTGAAACAAACTTGCGCTGCGCAGGAAGCCCAAGAATCCACATGCGCTCATACTAGATCGACTCGGCTAGTGATCCTGATCAAGAATTTATACACATTATAAGGTGGGAAACACACTATTCTACCTGCTACATACTTTCCGACGAATCTAGTAAATCCTTTTACTCTATGAGTAACGAGTATAATCACAGGTTCTGGGGTGGTGACAAAAACGCCCCACAGCGAGAGGAAGAGACGAGCGGCTTTAATCTTTATCAGGGTTATGGTCCGATGACCAGGACGCACCGATCAAATGGGTAAGAGGCCGAATTAGCCCGCCTCAAGCGCCCACCAAAGGGTAACGCTTTACACACCAGCACTACAACGGCGCGGTCGCTCATGCTCACATCAATCAAGTGACATATCAAATTATTTTGGCCACAGTTAACGTCAAACTCTTTGTTTACCTAGGAGAAGCGTTACATGGATATAAGAAGCATTGGAGCATCTCGTATCCACATCAAACATTTGGTTCACACTTTGGTCACATCTCGCTTTGGAGGCACTGAGCTCTCGATTGCTGCGACACACCACATATCGCATACCATTCGCACTCGGATGTTGGTGTTTCATTTTGGAATATACCTCAGAATATCCCGTTAGCAGTCGAAGCCTTCATGCAGTCCCGTCAAATAGACCTGTTACATGGAACAGAGATCTTCGTTGAACCACTATCAGTTGGATAAGTCACACTAGGGGACAGGATGCCAACGCTACAGAAAACCTTACTTGGATGAATACTTTCTGGTTGCGCTGGAAGCCCAAGAAGTGGAACTTCGCAAAATTTTTGCCTATCCGTCAAAGAGTCAATCAATAAAAATTTGGAACGCCTTTGAATTTCTAAAGGTATTGGCAAGCACACCGAAAGTTTCACACCAGAACAACAATCATGTGCGGAAACATTTATTCAATCAATTCGCAGCGGAACAGATGGCAGATTAGTAATCAACTTACCATTCAAGAAAGAACCTTTCCTTCTTGGATATCAATCGAACGCGCTTGGTTTTTGTCCTTGGAACGACGACTAAACAAAAAAATAGAGATGAAAACTCAGTAGGCGAAGATTATGGATGAATACCTCGCCTTGAATCACATGGAAGCCGTCAATCAACCTCTTCCGGATCAACCCCATCACTGAGTGTTAAACCCCCTAGCACTTCCACAAAGTTGAGGGTCGTGTTTGACGCATCGTGTTAAACTTCATCGGAAAAATCGTTGAATGACCTTTGACTAGTAGGATCAAAAATTCAACGCGACCTCTACTCACATCTGTTAAACTTTAAATTTTAACAATTTGCGCTAACCGCCGACGTGGTAAAAATGGAATTGGCAAAGTGGCATTCAAACCATCCCGACTGGACATATAATCATCGATCACTTTCGGACGCAATTGGAATCATCATAGATACGTGTTCACACTCGCCTTCAAACCGAAACAGTTTATTGGACCCATTAGAAAACTATTAGAAAAACCAAACTATCATTAAAAAAAGGAAGAACGGTATAGTCGAGTACCTCGACTATCAGATACCCGTTACTCACCTTAAGGGACCAAAGGGAAATGGAGATATGCAAGCAGCAAAGCGAGATTGAAATGCGCCACCTAACCGCGATCTCAATATATGGTTATGTGGGCGGTAGACTGATTTAAGCGTTTTGGTTGTTAGAGTGGGCGTAGCAAATTTATTTTTTTGTCAATCGATAGGTATTGATGAGACTACAGCTGCGTGCAAGGAAACGGAACCTAAATCTGAAATCCGAATTCTGTATATTTGAGAGTTTCCGAGAGCGTTCATATTTGCGATTTTTTGAAGTTGGTGGGCGTTTTGTGGTGGTCAAAGTGGGCATAGCAAACTTTTTTTGGGTCAATCGATAGGTATTGATTGGAACAATACATTTCAGTTTAAATTTTTATTCTAGCATCAATATGAGTGGGCTTGGCACCCTGCTGAAACAAACTTGCGCTGCGTAAGGAGCTTAGGAATCTGCAAGCCAAATCCCAATAGACTAGCTCTAATAGTTTCCGAGATCTCAGCGTTCATCCGGACGGACAGACAGACGGACAGGCGGGCATGGCTAGATCGACTCGGCTAGTGATCCTGATCAAGAATATATATACTTTATGGGGTTGGAAACGCTTTCTTCTACCTGTTACATACTTTCCGACGAATCTAGTATACCCTTTTACTCTACGAGTAACGGGTATAAATAGCACGCAACCTTTTATTGCTACATGATACATTATTCTGTCTGTCCGGATGAACGCTGAGATCTCGGAAACTATGAGAGCTAGGCTATTGAGATTTGGCGTACAGATTCCTGAGCTTCTTACGCAGCGCAAGTTTGTTTCAGTAGACTGCCACGCCCACTCTAACGCTCACAAACCGCCCAAAACTGTAACTCCTACAGTTTTGATGCTAGATAGAAAATTTTAACTGAAATATATTGTTCTTATCAATACCTATCGATTGACTTAAAAAAAAGTTTGCCACGCCCACTTAAACGCCCACAAAGCGCGAAAACCTGTGACGCCCACAATTTGCATGCTAGATAAAAAATTTTAACTGAAATGTATTGGTGTCGTCAATACCTATCGATTGATCCAAAAATAAATTTGCCACGCCCACTCTAACGCCCATAACGCTTAAATCTGTCTACCGCCGGTAGGTGGCGCACTTTAATCTCGCTTTGCTGCTTGCATATCTCCATTTCCCTTTGAGTAACGGGTATCTGATAGTCGAGGTACTCGACTATAGCGTTCTTCCTTGTTTTACGCTCTTTTTTTGCATCATGATTAGTAATTATGCGTTGTTCTGCTGAACGCGGCCATTGGTTCTTAATTCTAATGACCAACATTGTTACAATAATTTTTGGGAATACACAATGAAAATTAAAAAAGGGATGAACGCTATAGTCGAGTGTCTCTACTATCATAAATCCGTTACTCAGCTAAGGGGACCAAACGGAGATAAGACTTGAAAGCAGCAAAGCAAGATTGGAACGCGCCACCTACCCGTGGTCTCAATTTACATATATTTACGTGAGCTGTTCTTCGCCCGAATAAAATATCAGGGGATTTTTATATTTATTGGTTATTTTTTATTAGAACGTTAGAAAAAGACTAACTGTATGTTACAGAATTGGTTAGCATGAAACCTCGGTTTGCGTCTTAGAATTTACTGTTAGTGCATTAGGTGACGCAATCGCGTGTGGATGATGTGATCGCCACTTCTTTGTTTATGTTTACATAATTCGGTCTTATTAGATTTTGCGATCTTATGGAATAACGTCATTGTTGACGTTCTGACTTAATCAATTTTCTTTGTTTGTTTGCATTGCGGGATCTCAAGCTTCTGTAACGTTTTTAATCAAAGCCGAAATTGGCGATTCGGCTTGTTTGTGAACGGTTTCGTTTTTTGAACTGGTGGCCGTTGAGAAATCGCAGTGCAGATACGTTATTCCCCCATCACTTAGACAAAATCATATGGTTATTTATGTTATTTTGGGGTATAGTTTTGGTATTTCTTGTAACTCTTGTGAGTTTTGTAACTCTTGTGTTTCTGTTGTTGGGTTGTCACCTTTTGTGTTATTGCATTTAATAAGTATTCTTTTAGGTACTTCTTTAAATTTATAAAGAAGGTACAGTGATATACTTAATATTAAGAGACCCTGTTGTATGCACTTATATTGAATATCTACTGTACCAAAAGTACTTGAAGCAAACACACTGTAACACTTTGTTGCTGTGTTTACATAAACAAAAGCTCGGTCAAAAACCTAAGTGGCCGAAACATGAGTCGATCGGCGGCGTACACAGAAAGTGCAAGTGTCAGCATTCTGTTGCACACGCCGGCCGCTCAGCCAAACTCAAGTACATGCATATACCTCCGCGCTCCAGACTAAGTGAGCATAGCTATATACATACTTAAGAATAAATATGCCGTCTCTCCGCTGCCACTGTTGGCAGCGCCGCTACGAGACTTAGACCTCCTTAGCTCTGCTCCAAGTGCAACTAAATAAAATCATTAATAAAGGATATCTAATAGAAACCAATTCTGACTTATATTTTTGGGCTTAACGAGAAATCTACAAATGTTAAACAATTACATGGCGACCGTGACACTGGTCCTGGAGGACCTAGGAAGGAACAACTGCACGACAGGAAATTGATGACGACTTTATTAGCAGCAGACAACGAAAAAAAAATAATATCGCAGTGAGTAGAGTGTGATGTGTGCTAAACGCAGTGGTATGGTAAAAAGATTAAAAGCCAGAAGGGCTGAATTACTGAAGCTACTAAATAGCGGAAGTATATTAAATTGGAACAATTCGGTAAAATTACATGCCGAACTTGAAAATATAAAAATTTTACTAAGTTTACCACACACACATCCACCTACCCTGCAATTAAAAGTATCAAATTACCTCCGCCACAGAAGAAGGAAATACCCAAATTGACGAAGAAGTGCCCAAACGACTGCGAGGGACCACTGTGCTCGTCCCATTGCGAGTATACCTGTGCAGCCAGCACCGGTGCCCCAACATAGAAGACCGTCGAGGAAGTTCAGCCTGTGCAGCCAGCACAGTCCACGTTTTGCCAACCAAGCGAGACCAAGGAGAAGTGAGCCGACAGCGCTTCATAGAGCGCATATTTTTTACCATGCACTGCGTTGCATAATTTTTTTTCATTGCACTGCGATGCATATTTTTTTTATATTACATAAAAAATTAATGTAAAATTGAGCGACATTAAAGTTGCCCAATTAGCGTGTGGCCTGAAAACCATACAAAAACAAGGCAGGCATATCCATTGTTAAAAAGAAATTTTTCTCACAATTATACAAAGTGTTGAAACCAGATAAAAAAAAATATACGGCCCAATAAGGCAAAGTTTAAACTACATGAGCCAAACTAAATCACAAATAAATTATAAATTAAATTACACGCTTAACATAAAAAATCCTATAGCAGCTCACAGAAAAACACCCGAAATGGGTTTAGTAGACGTGAAAGAAGTGGACTCCACAGCAAACGTCATAAATAAAATCGAGTCGAAAACTTTGAAAACAGATTTAACGAACATTTTATCATCAATCATTGTCTTTATTATGAGCGCATTTATTTTGTACAAGGCATATATGTTTCATAATAAATGTATATCAAAGAGAGCCATAAATAAAGGCCAGGCTAATGATCTGGACAAAATATAAAATACATAAAGCGCGAACAATAATTATAAAAAGATGTTCAAAATAAAAAAAAAATAACAAAACAGCAAACCATCTAATATAAATATGTATGTCCATATATTGATATATTGAATATAGATATTATTTCATCCAATAATCTTATCTAATGTACAATGAAAATAAATTAACAAAAAAAATAATAATAAATATAAAATATTAATACTACAGAGTGTATTAGAAGTACTCTTGATAGGGAACCCAACTTTCAGAACAGGGTATTATCAATAATCGAAAAAGGAGCTGAGCCTTTACTGATCAATGAATTCGAATATGAGTACATGAATACGAACAACTTAGGCTTTTCTCCCTTGATACATTGCTCAAGTACCCAGAAGGCGATAGTATTGAGCACCGTCCCGACCCTAAAAATTAAATCAGTTATTAACGATAACAAGTTACTTGAAAGACATCTTTCATTGATGGTTTCAAGAATCTAGAAAATATTCCATTAAATAATGGAATGGGACGAATTATATAAAGAACTAAATAATATAAAAATTGATTTTGACAGATCTTATAAGTCACTATCAAGACCCCGGCCAGCACAGCAAAACACGGTGAACAAGCATGCCGAAATATTAGTAACCCGCTTCAATACAGCGCGTATACTAATACGCGATCAGAGAGACAGGCTAAACAAA